>NW_026854207.1:0-281695 GCF_026571515.1 Ruditapes philippinarum | reverse complement strand
AGAGAGAAACTTTAACAAGCCCATAACGTCTGATATATTGGTCTAAGTAACTATAACATTTGCCAGGTTCAGTTGGGCTGCAAATTTCCCATAAAAAAATCTAAGGTAGTTGTATGACAGTGACAAAAGAAACACATTCCAATGATCTGCTTCAGCTTACAAGGTTACTGCCAAAGATTTGACTTGAAGTCTATCTGTATCTGAAATTATAAGAAATGAAACATATCTGAAAGTAAGAAGAATGAAGAAAAGAATATTGAAGAATTGTAAAAAAAAAAGATATTTCAGGGAAAAAAGTCACATGCATGTACTATTCTATATGAGTGTACAGTAATCAGTATAAATTACCAGAATGTTTTCCATTAATATTTTTTAAAATAGCAAATTTAATGCTAAATTTAGACTGGAAATTTCAAAAGTCATACTTTTTCACAAGTTTTAGCCAATTGTGATTTTCTTGAGCAATTTTAATTAATTTGGAGCCAATTTGCTTGCTGAAATGTTGAAATCTGTAGCAATTTTCAGTAAGTTCATTTATTTACATGAACATATTAAGATAAACTTTCTTCAACTTCTCGTCAATAATAATCTTTGGAAGCCTTAAAATTTTCTTTGAGTCATTTCAGATGATTAATCTTGAGACTATTTTTACAGATTAATGTAAATTAAAAAAACAGACATGATTATTTGGATGATTTTATTATTTTTTTTTACAGGCTAAAAATTGTGAAGATGAATTGTTTTATTATTTTTTTACAGGCTATAAATTGTGAAGATGAATTGTTTTCTCACAAAAAGACTGCTCTCTTCTTACCACTACTCCAGAGATCCTATTATAGGCTACTTATCTTTACTTCGAACACTTCATCATCTGTCTGCTGGCCACAACTGTAGACCAAATGAGGTTACCCAATGTAGACAAGATAAACATCACCCTCAGACAAACAGTCTTTCACCGTGTATTCAAGCTAGATGTAGTGCTCAGAAAAATACATTTACTTCATGTGAACAACCTAGAAGATATCTTCATGTGAGTTACTTTATTATTTTAGTTTTCTTTCCTAGGACATTGTATGAACTATGAAATCATATGCTTTGAAAGAAACATATGTATTGTTAATATTGAAAAATATTTTATACAAATATATGAACTTATTTTGTACTCTCTCTTAAAAACGGTTTTAAGGTTAATTGTTTTCTTTTTTTTTCTTCTTTTTTTTGGAAGCTAGCCAAGCAATGAGTAATTTACATCAGTATATCTTTAACTTCTTGAAGGATATAAATGTTACATGGTAAAATGTATAATGTTTGTTAGACAGTGTCAAGAACACATTTTTGGCACCATGCTTGAATGTTAAGGTCACAGTAAAAGGTTAAGATTTGATCATATTTGTGCCCTCTTCTCAAACTTTTGAACCACTTTAAGGATATTTATGAAACTTAGCTCAAATGCTTTTCTTGTGGAGGCAACTTGTGAAATCTTCTGACCCTGGTTGTTTTTTGATACGAGTTTGGTCTGGCGTTCTAATTGTCTTTAGCAATTTCTTGTCCACTCTCAAACTTCTGTATACCAGGAAGTTTATTTATGATACTTGAGTGAAATGTTTATCTATTGAGATGATGTGCATTTCAGGTGGTAAGCTTTAAAGCTACATGTACTATCCCACACATTGTATAATTTGGGTGTTTTTGATATAAAATGTCATCAAAAGATAAACTTTCTGAGTTTCAGAACAGGCTTGTTCATTTATATGGAACTAGATGATTTATACCGGGTACATGTCATGTTTGACAAAAAAAACCATCTAAGTAAAGTTTTTGCAATGTTGATCATGCTGTAATTTTAACCGTTGCAATGTTTTATTTCGTAAATATTGACTAAAATTATTAACATGCCTGTTAACTTGTTGCAAGTAGATCCATTGGTTTCTGGTAATTTTTTATCCTGCACAACATATCATAGAAAATTAAGTCTATAAAAAGAAACAAACAAAGAGGTAGATATCTTGGTAATCCGGTTTAAAACTGACATTTAGTTCTACCTACATCAAGGTGTTTTATCTGCTACATGTAAATGGTTGTGATATAATAGTGATTGTTTATATCTGTGTCAAGTAAAACATAACAACTATTATGTTACAGTTATCTCGAGTAAACTGCAAATTTTACATCTATGCAACTGTAAACAAATCTGTTGATGTTTTTTAGACCCCTTTGGTGTGGGAGAGCAGCACTACAGATGCTATTTTTCCTATACAAGACATATAGGAAAAATTAAAACTGTTCAATAGAATTTCTTTAAACTTGGCATGTTATTGGAATATGATAACAGAAACATTTTAAACATAAACAAATTTGGGATCACCGTTCTCATTTTCAACCATATGTCTATATAAAACTCCCGAAAACGTCCTTAAGGTGGATTTTACGCATAAAAGTTAACATATTTTAGCCAGCAGTTTTGTTTCCAACCTTTATATCTTAGACTGCTTGAGACTATTTAACTTTTCATGATGCTTGATGAAGAAGTTTATTTGAAGAACCAACATTACTTACCGTATTGTTTCCATTTATCGCCCCCAGGGCGTTGCAAAAACGGAAACGGGGGGTGTTAATTAGAAGCACATTTGCATAAAATGAAAATTAATTTTATGTTTAAAAATATCTAAAAATCTCCCAACTATTTTCGTCCTATAAACCCCTTGTTCACGTACGATAAATAAGCAGCACAAAATTATTGTAGACAATACGGTAGTCTGCTGACCGAGATAAACTTTGTCAAGTATTGATTTTTCCTGCTCTGGCGGGGAAATTATGATGTAACAGCATCAGTTTATCTGTGTGTAAAAAACTTGATTTAATGATTTAATCAATACACAATTTCTAAGAAAACATACACAATTTTTTTTTTCATTTTTCACCCAGGGGGCGCTAATTAGAAGGGGGGCTATAAATAGAAACAATACGGTACACCAAAGTTACAAATTTATTGATGTAATTATGTTTTTGTTTTTTTTTAAATCATAAGTATACCTCCTCCCAAATGAATTTTTTTTCTTCTTGTTTCTTCAATATTTGGATTTGAACATATATTGCACACCTTTCTGGTGCCATTGTTTTACATTACTTGATTAAATAGCATGTTTTTGAGGAGAGAAAGTACAATACACATTTTCTAGGATTGATTTGAATGCAATTATTTGTTATACATGATAACTTGTATACTTGTTGTCTAGTAAATCAATTAATGTATTTTAGGTGAGCAGAGTGAAATTTCGGAGCAATACAAAACATTATGAAAATAAGCGGAAACTGAAGCACTTGAAGAAATGGTCATATGTTAAATCAGGCATGACTGTAGATGAGGTGGCCGATAAGTTACACGTTCCTGTTGGTAAGTTGGTTTTAATACCATGTATGTTATATACCCATGCCAAAAACAGCTGACTCACATTTGTTATAAATGATAAAAAAAATTAAACCTTGGCTAGAATTAAATGTTTTTTGCATAAGAAAGTTCAACTTACAAAAATCTTCTACTTATTCTAATTTTGATAAGCAGGGTACTCAGTCAGTTATAGTCTGAAGACCTCTATCAAGGTAGAATTGTTAAAAACAAACAAACAAAAAAACTGTAAAAAAGCTGCTTCTGCAGACAAAAATAAAAAAAAGAGAAAGAAATATGTGTTTTTTTATGCAGATAAATATATTTAAGTTTTATTTTATTTGATATTTGACCTGAAAAGAAGAGAGAAAATATGATTTCACATTAATAGTTTTAGATAGCCCTCTGCCAACATCGTTCAGATTATTGGCGGTCATTTTCAAAGCTGCTGCCGCAGTGAATTTTGTGATAAGTACATGGCTGTTGTAAATATAAAAGGAGGGGTTTAAAGGAACATGTTTTCACTTCTATGATTTATAAAAAAAATAACGAAACAAATTTACAGGATGGCTATTGGTTGGGATGGGTGAGAGGGTATAGATGGCCAAAATCTACGTAGTGCTGTAAATTTCCCTCTCTTTATAATAATTCTTTACTATATTAAAAGGTTTTCAAATTTTTATGAGCCCCGTAGACAAAAACCCAAATAAGGGTTTCGACAGCATGGGTCCAACCATGCCTGTTCGCTTACCAACCCTATTACAAGTAGACTGCGCGGATATGCAGGCTAGGTTGGATCCATGCTGGTCGCAAACCCACTATGTTTGTTTTGTCGTGACGCGGCTCATTATTTATCTTATATTGTAGATGATGTACTGAGTAGTTTGTTGGCAATAACTGAGCAGGAATACCATGCAGAAGATGGTAAATATTTAATATATATCATTGATGATTCTATTGCTAGTTGTTTACTCCCTTGTCATCTTCTGACTTCTAATATGTTATCTTTTTACAATGTAATTTTATCCATTTTTCTTGAAATAAAAAAAATAAAGGGCAACTGTTGAACAACATACCAGACAGGACTGAGAGTACTCGCTTTCAGCTTTTTTGCCAAGTATATAATACTGAAAGTTTGTCGCGAGAAATTTAGTTCAATCATTGCCCAGTGACAAGAACAACTCTGTTGAACAACTAATGTCATAAGGAGTTTTTTTCTATGCTCCCCATACATGTCTTTGTGTAGTGTTGAATTCCACTATGACTGTTCAACTTCGTGCAAATTAAGGAAAGTATGTGTTACTTGCCTATATATAACAATTTACATGTACTGTATATAGAAGAATTGTTTTTCACAATTGCAGAAGTTAACAGTGAAGACGTTTTAGAAAAAGTTGGTTTGATGTTAAACAGGAATGTCAAGATATCAAAGGAAAAAAAATCAAGTGTTGTAACCCCGGCAACCCCATTCAAACAAACTGAGGTCAAAGTTACAAAGGAACCAGTAGATAATGACATAAAGAGACAGTGAGTGCTTTATCAATATAATTTAGATATTTTCAAGCTCAAACAAGATAAATGCTGTTGGAAATTAAAAATGTGATGGCATGCTGCAATTTGTTTTGGAAGCTGTCTAAGAGGTCATCATTATATGTCAATAACCAAGACTTTGAATTGGATTTTTTATGAAATAGTATGCTTTCCGAAATTAGAAATTTCCTCTATGGCTCTTGTTTTGTTATTAAACACAGAGAGCAGTCAGTTAACTATACAGTCACAAAAGACATCCTTTGATTGATAAATTTATAGCTTTCTCCTCAAACTGATTAGTTGGTATTAGTAATTTTACTGACAAGTCAATTAAATGTTGGTAAACTGACCAAAATATCAGGGGAAAAAAGTGAAATTATAAAATTTCAAATAGGTGGTTTGAAGATGTAAATCTCATCTTTTTAAAATCAGATGAGCTTATTCATGTGTGTTGAATAGCACATTTAAAGTAACACGCCTATAGATTTCAGATAATTTTTATGAAAACATGACCAAAAAATAAATTATCAAATGTTCAAGTTGTAATTATACCCCCGCACAATAAAGTTGTAAGGGGGGTATACTGGAATCAGATTGTCCGGCCGTCCGGCCGTATGTCCGGCCGTCGGTTTTTTCTTGTCCGCCCAATAACTTAAGATTCCTTTGACCCTTAGTCCTCATATTTGGCATGGAGGTTAGTCATGATTAGTAGATGACCCCTATTGATTTTGAGGTCACTAGGTCAAAGGTCAAGGTCACAGGGGCCTTGACTTCAAAAAGCTTGTCCGCCCATTAACTTAAGATTCCTTTGACCCTTAGTCTTCATATTTGGCATGGAGGTTAGTCATGATTAGTAGATGACCCCTATTGATTTTGAGGTCACTAGGTCAAAGGTCAAGGTCACAGGGGCCTGACTTCAAAAAGCTTGTCCGCCCATTAACTAAAGATTCCTTTGACCCTTAGTCTTCATATTTGGCATGGAGGTTAGTCATGATTAGTAGATGACCCCTATTGATTTTGAGGTCACTAGGTCAAAGGTCAAGGTCACAGGGGCCTTGACTTCAAAAAGCTTGTCCGCCCAATAACTTAAGATTCCTTTGACCCTTAGTCTTCATATTTGGCATGGAGGTTAGTCATGATAAGTAGATGACCCCTATTGATTTTGAGGTCACTAGGTCAAAGGTCAAGGTCACAGGGGCCTTGACTTCAAAAAGCTTGTCCGCCCAATAACTTAAGATTCCTTTGACCTACAGTCTTCATATTTGGCATGGAGGTAAGTCATGATTAGTAGATGACCCCTATTGATTTTGAGGTCACGAGGTCAAAGGGCAAGGTCACAGGGGCCTTGACTTCAAAAAGCTTGTCTGCCCAATAACTTAAGATTCCTTTGACCCTTAGTCTTCATATTTGGCATGAAGGCAAGTCATGATTAGAAGATGACCCCTATTGATTTTTAGGTCACTAGGTGAGAGGTCAAGGTCACAGGGGCCTTGACTTCAAAAAGCTTGTCCGCCCAATAACTTAAGATTCCTTTGACCCACAGTCTTCATATTTGGCATTGAGGTTAGTCATCATTAGTAGATGACCCCTATTCATTTTGAGGTCACTAGGTCAAAGGTCAAGGTCACAGGGGCCTTGACTTCAAAAAGCTTGTCCGCCCAATAACTTAAGAATTCTGTGACCTACAGTCGTCATATTTGGCATGGAGGTTAGTCAGACCCCTATTGATTTTGAGGTCACCAGGTCAAAGGTCAAGGTCACAGGGACTTTGACTTCAAAAACTTTGTCTGCCCAATACTTTTAGATTCCTTTGACCCACAGTCTTCATATTTGGCATGGATGTTGATCATGATTAGTAGATGACCCCTTTTGATTTTGAGGTCACTGGATCAAAGGTCAAGGTCATAGGGACTTTGACTTAAAAAAGTTTGTCTACCCATTAACTTAAGATTCCTTTGACCCACCGTCTTCATATTTGGTATGGATGTTGATCATGACTATAAGGTGACCCCTATTGATTTTGAGGTCACTGGGTCAAAGGTCAAGGTCACAGGGACCTTGACAAAAAAAAAAGCTTTTCTCAATTGCTAAAGAATGTCCTGTCCGCAATGTATTGATTTTGACATTTTCACATTTGAAGCATGTAGAATACATAACTTAGCAATGCACTGTCTTAGTAACCTCAGATTTGGCAGGGAGGTTGTTCTTGACCTCTAAATGGCCACTGTTGATTCTGACAAAGTGGTATGCGGGGGTATTCAAGCCATTATAGTGGCAGTTCTAGTTTAATTTAGCCTTAGACAGTATGTGTTAACAGAAGTTATTTATAACTTATTAAATATACAGAAATTTTGCCTATGTAATTAGTAATGGGGTAGAATTTTGGGAATGAAATAATAAACTGTGTCATGTTTAAACACATTAAAGATTAACATTGTAAACATTAATTTTATTATAAATGATTGATTCATAATTCATTTGAGCCGCGTCATGACAAAACCAACATAGTGCGTTTGGATCAAGACCAGCCTGTGCATCTGCGCAGTCTGATCAGGATCCATGCTGTTTGCTTACAAACCCTATAGCAAATAGAGAAACTGATAGCAAACAGCATGGATCCTGATCAGACTGCGCGGATGCGCAGGCTGGTCTGGATCCATGCTGGTCGCAAACCCATTATGATGGTTTTTTCATGACGCGGCTCATTTATAGATGACTAATTTTATTAACCAGGTTTTCAATGAAAACCGGGTTATTGAAATGCCGAAGTCAGTGGGCGAGCGGGCGTCAACTTTTGTTCTCCGCTCAATAACTTGACTTTGCTTTGGCCTATTGACACCAAACTTGGTGTGTAGGTAGCTTATATCAAAAGGCAGCTTGGGATTGCTACCCAGGTGTCTCTGATGAAGGTCAAGGTCACTGTTACTAAAAATAGAAATTCAGTTTCCGCTCAATAACTTGAGTTTGCTTTGGCCTATTTACACCAAACTTGGTGTATAGATAGTTTATATCAAGAGGCAGCTTGGGATTGCTACCCAGGTGTCTGTGATCAAGGTCAAGGTCACTGTTACTAAAAATAGAAATTCAGTTTCCGCTCAATAACTTGAGTTTGCTTTGGCCTATTGATACCAAACTTGGTGTATAAATAGCTTATATCAAGCGGCAGCTTGGGATTGCTACCCAGGTGTCTGTGATCAAGGTCAAGGTCACTGTTACTAAAAATAGAAATTCAGTTTCCGCTCAATAACTTGAGTTTGCTTTGGTCTATTGACACCAAACTTGGTGTATAGATAGTTTATATCAAGAGGCAGCTTGGGATTGCTACCCAGGTGTCTGTGATCAAGGTCAAGGTCACTTTTACTAAAAATAGAAATTCAGTTTCCGCTCAATAACTTGAGTTTGCTTTGGCTTATTGACACCAAATTTGGTGTATATATAGCTTATATCAAGAGGAAGCTTGAGATTGCTACCCAGGTGTCTGTGATCAAGGTCAATGTCACTGTTCTAAAAATAGAAATTCAGTTTCAGCTCAATAACTTAAGTTTGGTTTGGCTTATGACACCAAACTTGGTGTATGGGTAGGTTATATCAAGAGGCAGCTTGGGATTGCTACCAAGGTATCAGTGGTCAAGGTCAATGTCACTGATACTAAAAATAGAAATTCTGTTTCTGCTCAATAACTTGAGTTTGCTTTGGCCTATTGACACCAAACTTGGTGTATATATAGCTTATATCAAGAGGCAGCTTGAGATTGCTAAGGTCAAGGTCATTTGCTAACAATAGAATTTTCAGCTTCTACTCAATAACTTCAGTGCACATTGACCTATTGATTGCTGTCACATTAAAACTTGGTCGTTGAAAACCTGGTTTTCATCGCATTGCGCGCTTCTTGTAACTTTGTAAATGCTTATATCTTATTTCAAATGCTAGTGGTTATCAACTGTTTTAAGTGCTAATTTTATTATAATGTAAGTTATTGTACCACAAACATGTTTCAGAGGTCCACCTGATCCTAAGTCACTAGTCACCCGTCCACCAGTATCACTATAATGGGACATGTAGATCATGGCAAAACAACATTATTAGATGCGTTACGAGAGGCGAGTGTTGTTGATCAGGAATTTGGAGGCATCACTCAACATATAGGAGCATTTAATGGTAAAAAAATATATGTCTGTAAAATTTATACAGATGTCGTAAATTTTATACAGATGTCCCTATTACATGAATGATAGTTTGTTGGTTTTAAGGTGGAGCTGCGAGGGTTTGCAAGGGGTTGGGGTGTGAGTTGTTTAAGTCACACAGCCTCTGTAAAGGTTATATTGCAACTTCCATTTTTTCTATCGGAGCATTCAGTAAGCTAGCTGAATAGCTTACTTATATGAATATATGAAATAATCCAAAGCCCCTGTATTTTAACTCAAGTGATTTTCATTTAATTTAATTGATGGATTTTTTATTCAAGAAAAATGGTTATAATCAGATTTGACACATAATAATTTGATTTATGGCTAACAGTGCTTGTATAATTTTGAAAGAAGATTCTCATTACAGCAGGTTCCAGCCACTCAAAATTTCATACTGAAGCACTTCACAGTATTATAAGATTTTAGAAATTCCTTGATAGAGATTGTCAGTTGCTTGTTTAGGAAATAGAGTACAGGAATGCTAGCTCAGTGAAGTACGCACCCACTAATATATAACTTGATACCTATATATAATGTAATGCACTGTTGGTTAACACAAACTAAGGTAAATAAAATGTTTTGTATTATAGTGAAGTTACCCAGTGGTCATTCTATCACCTTTCTGGACACGCCAGGCCATGCAGCATTTACAGCAATGCGAGCACGAGGAGCTTCTGTCACTGATATTGTTGTTCTAGTTATAGCTGCGGAGGATGGGATTATGCCTCAGACAGTAGAATCTATACAACATGCACGTGGTGAAAATGGTAGGTGTATCTATTAGTGTTATACTTTATGCCAGGCCCACTGCTCACTTTAACAAATTTTTACATAGACGTAAAAAGGCAAATACAGACAGCTTTGGTACGTTTATTTTGGAGGAATTCATTTTCAAGTACTCTTTTTCAAAATTTAAAATAATTTTGTAAACTACAGGCAGCAGATATATACAAATTTAGCTTTATTTACTTTTACATCTATCTTCGCAGTTTGTTTAAAAAGATTTATGCCAAATTAGTTAAAGACTCATCTGCACAAAGCATGCACCGTTCCCCAATCATTTGACATGATCATGTGATCATCAAAGCACTTGTAAATTATCTGTAATTTGTACATCAAAACACTGTTCAGATTTCATGAAAACAACTTTTTATGAACAGATTTTTTTTATACGTAATTTTTTAGCTCACCTGAGCTTGCTCAGGGTGAGCTATTAGGATCGGTGAATGTCCGTCGTACGTCCACAATTGCTTGTGAACACACTAGTGGTCACACTTATGACTCAATCATCATCAAACTTTGTCAGGATGCTTGTTTAGTCAATTGCTCGGATGAGTTCGAAACTGGGTCATTTTGGATGGAAAACTAGGTCAAAGGAGCTAAAAATAGAAAAACCTTGTGAACACTCTAGTGGTCACATTTTTTACCCAATCATCATCAACCTTTGTCAGAATGCTTGTTTAGATTATTGCTTGAATGAGTACGAACATGGGTCATCTCCGATGAAAATCTAGGTCACAGGAGCTATAAATAGAAAAACCTTGTGAACACTCTAGTGGTCACATTTTTGAACCAATCATCATCAAACTTGGTCAGAATGCTTGTCTAGTCAATTGCTTGGATGAGTTCGAACATGGGTCATCTCTGATGAAAAACTAGGTCACAGGAGCTAAAAGTTGAAAAACCTTGTGAACACTCTAGTGGTCACATTTTTGACCCAATCATCATCAAACTTTGTCAGGATGCTTGTTTAGATAATTGCGCAGATGAGTTCGAATATGGGTCATCTCTGATGAAAAACTAGGTCACAGGAGCTATAAATAGAAAAACCTTGTGAACACTCTAGTGGTCACATTTTTTACCCAATCATCATCAAACTTAGTGTGGATGCTTGTCTAGTCAATTGCTCAGATGAGTTTGAATATGGGTCATCTCTGATGAAAAACTAGGTCACAGGAGCTAAAAATAGAAAAACCTTTTGAACACTCTAGTGGTCACATTTTTTACCTAATCATGATCAAACTTTGTCAGGATGCTTGTTTAGATAATTGCTTTGATGAGTTTGCACATGGTTTATCTCCGATGAAAAACTAGGTCACAGGAGCTAAAAATAGAAAAACCTTGCGAACAGTCTAGTGGTCACATTTTTGACCCAATCATCATCAAACTTTGTCAGAATGCTTGTCTAGTCGATGCTTGGATAAGTTTGAACATGATTTATCTCGGATGGAAAACTAGGTCACAGGAGCTAAAAATAGAAAAACCTTGTGAACACTCTAGTGTCACATTTTTGACTCAATTATCATCAAACTTGGTCAGGATGCTTGTCTAGGTAATTGCTCGAATGTCAAGCTCGAATATGGGTCACCTGGGGTCAAAAACTAGGTCACACTGCTCAAATATGGATAATCCTTGTTAACACTAGTGGTCACATTTTTGACACACCTGTCATGAAACTTTGTCAGAACGCTTGTCTAGGTAATTGTTCGGATGAGTTTGACGGGTCAGGTGAGCGATCTAGGGCCATCTTGGCCCTCTTGTTTATTATATTTTTTTGAAAAAATATTTGTAAAAGTGTAAATAAAACAAATTTTGAGATACATGTACTTCAAACATACTTAACTTCTTACTTAAGTCTAAACTTTGTTCATTTATATACAAAGAATCTTCCTCTATTTTTAAAGTAGGAAAAAAGTTTCTATTTTTTAATCAACACTTTTGTGTATTTCATTATTGCATTTTATTTCAGTGCCATTAGTTGTTGCCATCAATAAAATAGATAAATTTGAGGCAGATGTTGTAAGTATTACTATAGAAATATAACAGTATAAAATATGAATAATTATACATAAATACATAGGGTGTCTGATCAATATCTGAAAGAGTTTCAATTTTCTTATTTATTCATGCAGAGGTCCAAGGTTAGATAAGGAAATGAAAACAAAAGTATTGATCATTTAGTCAACCTAAATTGTGGAATATTAATGTAAATGTTAACTATTTTGAGACCTTTATGACCATCTGTATTCACGTATTTTGTGATAAATTGAGACTCTTTTTCTTGATTATCTATGCTGTTTGTATGTTGTAAAATTGCTTTGTATGAAAAAATAGGAAAATTCTTTTATTCCTCATTGTTCATGATTATCATTCAGAGTTTTGCCATTAGTGCTCAAACTTTGATAAAAAAAGTATTTTTAAAATAGTTAAATATTTGTACGCCAAGATAATCTATGTATACCATTCAAATTTGCTTTGAGTATTTACCTTTTATTTCTGAATGGCAAGAGTAAGGGAAGTATTGTACAAGTATCATTAATTATCAGAGCTGTAACCCACTAAGCATCTAAACAAGTTCAATATTGAAAAATGTATTTTCAGGAAAAGACAAAAAATATGCTGGCAGCATATGATGTTGTTCTAGAAGAGTATGGTGGAGAAGTACAGGCAGTTCCTATCTCAGCCCTCAAGGTAACAAATTAATCTGTGAGTTTGTAAGAAGTACAGACAGTATGATTCAGTCAAACCTACTCTTTCTACCATGTTAATTATATGACCCCCAGTTATTATGTCTTGAATAAGGTGTTTAACCCCTTATACTAAAACTATAAAAAATACTAATACTAATAGACTTTCCTAATTGACTGTAAACTCTGATTTCCTGTGTATTGTTGTTTATACCTTGCATGTTTCTGTAATTCAGATATTTCTGTAACAGTTTTCAAAATATAAAATTACCTTTTAATAACAATACTAAGTACAATAAAATAACAGTAAAAATAGCAAAATTCAATAGATTTGCTTGATTCATTTGTGTTGTGTAATATTCAACATTATTTTGCTCTATGTACAATGTGGTGGCATTGTTATTAGATATTCAGTATTGTGTTTCAGAGAATCAATTTAGATCAACTTGAGGAATGTATAACAACACTGGCTGAGTTTTTAGAGTTGAAAGGGGATCCTGGTGGGCTTGTTGAAGGACATATTATTGAAACAAGAACAGACACTGGTCGTGGTAAAATGGCTACAATATTGGTACAGAGAGGTTCTCTTAAAAAGGGCGATTATCTTATAGCTGGATTGACATGGACTAAGGTTAGGATGGAAAAATATTGTGAAAACGTCCAGTAAATAATTATTCAACATATAATGAAATTACTTCTTCCGTTGGTCAGTCTGTCTTTGAACATTGAATTTAGACTACTGATAGCCCAAACTTACCAGATCTCAGGTGTTTGGTTTCTATGGTAATTGGACTGTAATATCATACAGAATTGCTAATATTTTCAAAATTTAAATTAAAAAAAAGTAAAAAAAAAATAAGAAAGGTTCTTAATGCATTTCTTTTTTTTCTTAACTTTGTATGTGTTGTATTTCTATGTTTAGTTATCAATATCAGCTTTAGTTTATGTAATAATTTAGGTACGCAATATGTATGACAGTAATGGTCAAATTGTTGAAAAGGCTACACCGTCTACTCCTGTAGAGATTGGTGGTTGGAAACAGTTGCCTCAAATAGGGGATGAGGTTTTGCAGGCACAAACTGAGGTAAGTATATAACATATGCTCAATGAAAACTTATAGGACAGCTTATTCTTGCATAGCAGACTGGCGTTTTCGTGCGTTTTACCCATGCCAGAAATTTCATCTGGCATGGGGGGTGCCAGATGAGTTGCGTGCCATGTCAGTTTAGCGCATTTTATGAATGAACTGCGTTAAAATGAAGTCAGTTTAGAAGGAAACTATGTGCTTAGGATGACGTCATTTCGTCGTTGTTATTAAAGTTGTAAATTCATAGGCTATTGTAAGAAAATAGTTATGGATGAAATGAAATTGATTTCAATGAACAAATATCTTATTGAGGTAAACCATTTTAAATATGAAATAAATATGGCAAATTACGTAAGAAAAAATATCTGACATATGTTTGCGGTTCGGATTAGAATGTCCGTCCCTCAGGAACCTGCTCATGGGCGGTAACATGGCAAGCCTCATTACCACCCAATGGGTGGGGTCCCCTTGGGATGGATATTCCGATCTGAACCGCAACATATGACAGATATTATTAATGTTGGTATATTTGACACTTGCTCTTTATACCTTTAACCAGTTGAACTTGTTCGAAAGGACTTTCCCAGCATATTCAATTTTTGTTATGATTGTTTGTTAAATTTACAGTGAAAATTCCCTATATTTTACTGTTTAATCTTGAAAATCTTTACATTATTCCTTATTTTGTCTTGAAATTAGAATTCCTATGTTCTCTATATTTTTTTGTCTTCAACCCTGTTGTCAAGCTCTATCTGGCTGGTGGCATATGTCATATTTAGTGAGACACCCTCTCACATTTAGTGGGACACCTTATTTAATATGTTGTATTTAGTGACACACCTTGTCTGCGAGTGTAGGACAAAAGCCCTCTTGGACAAAAAATAACAGGGCGAACAAAAGCCCTCCCACAACACGTACATATTATGTACGTTGAATAGTTTGTATTTTCTTTTCAATGCACTAAACATATTAAAATTATAATCATGAATATTTTTGTTTTCCATTGGCATAACATGTTTGTATAAGCTTGAGCACATTTCTGACAGGCATGTGAATAATAAGTGCTAAAATCTGTAAGTACATATTTATTCACGTAAATTCCCATGTGAAGTTAAGATTAGTAGAGTATTAAATGATGAATAGAAGTTTAAAATAACTGAAATTAAAAGTGCAAGACATTTGTTATGTGCCTTGTAATGAGTTAATTACTTTTAAAAGTGACTGTTTTAAAAGGCATTCTTGTAAAAAGTTACCTCGTTAAACATTTCAGAAAGAATATTCTTAATGAAAGGTAGTTCTAGCTCATACAAATACTTAAGCCAATTGAAAACAACAAGAAATATATATGTTACAATTTTAATATGTTGAATGTATTGAGAAAAAAACAGGTATTTATCACACGGGCTTTTGTCCGTTTCCCCTTGTCTGCAGATAATAAATATTTGTTTAATGAATTCTTGAATTTTTAAAGTAATTTAAGGTTAGAAATATTTCTCGTGACACATACTGGTACTGATTTTTTTCAGAAAAAAAAATCAGTATTACCTGTTTAGGTTACTTTTGTTTTTTTAAGAGAATGCTTGAATGTAAATGGAAATAATATACTAGTATTAGATTGTTCTACTTTATAGAAACAACTTAAAAAGGCTCTGGCCTACAGACAGGAAAAACTTGATGCTGAAAAAGGAGAACAAGACATGCAAATTATAAATGAAAGAAGGACTGAAGACAGAAAACAATATCTTAAGATAAAAAAAGAAAGAGCTCAGTATATGAGAGAACGTGGATTAAGAAGTGTAAAAAGAATGAATCTTGTAAGATTTGAGCGTATAATGAATTTTAATAAATCCCCACAAGAAAGGAAGGAAATAGTGGAAGAAAAGCCAACATTCTACTTGATTATAAAAGGTACATAGTTTCACTTTTAGACAGTTGTAGTAAATTAAAATAGGCTGAAAAGATAAACTATTTATTCAAAGTAAATCTATATTTTATATTTTTCCATTTCAGTATACCAAATTTTAATGGAAATTGCAAATTTGTTTTGCACATGAGTTTTAAGATTTGCTATCCTGTTTAGGCTTGACTATACAATGTACAATGTCCTATTCACCCCAATGTCAGTGTCGAGATTTCAGGTTAAAGGTTTTGTGCTATAAAATATTTTTTTAATTATACATTGTCTGTCATTCTTTATATTTCTTAAAGTATCAACTACAAATACATGTTCCTTATCATCAACCATATCATAGGTCCTTAACTTTAGAAGCATTATTTTCAGAAATATCTCTCTTTGAACTTCCTTAAAAATGTTATTTTTTACTCTACATTTCATAAAAGATCTACTTTAAACTTCAAATATATGTTCATTATAATCAAATCAAACACATGGTTTTTAACTCAAGCGCTAACATTTTCATAATTATCTCCCCATGAAGTTAGGTTAGCCAAAATCATCTTTCCTGTTTCGGTGCCATATGACCTATACTGTGCTTGTACACCATAAAACCAAACAAACCAAATGAAGACTCCATGGTAAAGCAGGCCTGTTTGGCTCTGTAATGGTGGCATATACTTGCCAGCATTTCCTCTGATGGTCAATTCCCTGTTTTATATTTTGCTTCTGTAACTTTTTTAGCTTAGCTCACCTTAGAACAAAATGCTCGAGGTGAGATTTGTGATCACAATTTGTTCATCGTTATCAGTGCGCCCATTGTCAACTTTTTTTCAAACAACTCCTTTACTCCTCTGAAACCGCCAAGTCAAATTTGATAAAAAAAATTTCATGGGATGTTCCTTACATGAATCCCTACAAAACTTGTTCAAATGGTTCTGCTCCATCGAACATTTGGGTCAGAAGGGCTAATAATAGATTTTATAAATGAAATCTTCTTCTCTAAAAGTGCAAGGCCAAGAGCTTTTATATTTTGGGTGTAGCATTATGTAATAAAACTTTTCAAATTATAGTCCTGGGGTTAAAATTGGACCTGACCAATATTTATAATGAACAGTTTTCCTAAAATGGAAGCTTGACGACACCATTTAGGAATGTCAGCAGGTTCATGTTAATTAATTAGAGCCGCGTCACAACAAAACCAACATAATGAGTTTGCGACCAGCATGGATCCAAACCAGCCTAAGCATTCGCGCAGTCTGATCAGGATCCATGCTGTTTGCTTACCAACTCTATTACAAGTAGAGAAACTGATAGCGAGCAGCATGGATCCTGATCAGACTGTGTGGATGCGCAGGCTGGTCTGGATCCATGCTGGTTGCAAACCCATTATGTTGGTTTTGTTATGACGCGGCTTAATTATGTTACAGGCGATGTCGCTGGATCTGTTGAAGCTATAACAGACACACTTGCAACATTTCAGTCCAATTTATGTGACATAGAAATTCTGCATAGTGGCGTTGGAGATGTCACACCGTATGATATTGAATTGGCAGAGTTATTTGATGGTATGTTTTCATAGTTTTATGTATTCAAACACTTATTAAGTAGTCACATAATGGAGAGTTCAACATATTTAGCTTTTTTGTTTTGCTATATATTAGCATTCTATGAACTGTACTGAAGTAACATGTTGTAGATGAATAGTGATGTTCTCTTCACACCAGATACTCAAAACACATTTCACTTTCAGAATAATAGTAACTATAATAGTGACAATAACTACTTGCCTGTTATACAGACAGACCAGTATGCAGATCTGTATATTTTACCATGTTATACACTGTTGCCCTGTTTAATGATATAGAATATATGTGTATTGAAATCCTTTAATTATCAGTTGATACATGTAGTTGTAAATGCAAATCAGGACAAGTTGATTACTCAATATTAAAGCAGTAATCCTTGATGACTCATTTCTTCAATTTTGTCTTTGCTTACTGAATATTTTAATTATTATATGTGAGAATACCTTTTCTTGCATATCAGACTGGCGTTTCCGTGAGTTTTACCCATGCCGGAAATTTCATCTGGCATAGGGGGTTCCAGATGAGTCGCGTGCTGTACAATGGCACGATTAGGATGACGTCATTTTACCGTTAAGAATGAAGTTGTAATTCATATGCTGTTGTAAGAAAGTAGTTACGGTTGTAATGATATAAATTTTCATTGAAAATAAAGATAAAGAATTTAAAGTATAATGGAATATGGCAGAATATGCAAGAAAGAATATCTGACATATGTTTGTGGTTCGGATCGGAATATCCGTCCCTCGGTCACCCGCCCATGGGCGGTAACTCGGAAAGCCTCGTTACCGCCCAATGGGCGGGTCACCTCGGGACGGATATTCCGATCCGAACCGCAAAATATGACAGATATTATTACTAAAACAACCTACTTTAAACCAGCTACTAAATAATGCTACGCTTTTAATAAAATACCCAGTAAATTAAAAAATCTATGCAGTACATTTAACATTTATTGTCCATTGTATCTGTTTTGCTATGTAAAAAAAAATAGCACATGTTCTTCTTTATTTTTTGTCCAACATTTCCTGTAACAAATAATTTGATCTGTTGGCAAAAAATAGGTCACTTGGAAAATCTGTGTTAGACAGAAAGTAAATCGTAGTGGGTCATGGTCAGATCTACATGTAAAATATACATAGATCTGATCTGTAGTCAGATTACTTTCTAAAAACTTTTATTAACTTTATTTCATTTAAATTGTTAACATCATTTGAAACTATATTTCAGGTTTAATCTATGCATTTAATGTGTCACCTATAACTCATGAGAGTGTAGCAATAAAGAATCATAATGTGATTTATCATCTATTTGATGACCTTATACAGACAATAAATGAGAAATTACCCTTTATAACAGAGGAAATTGTTAGAGGTAAGTTATCAGAGACATTATACATTATTAAAGGGAGACTCAGGCAATCTTTTTCATTTCTTCGTTCTGAATTTTCCTTTGTTATTCTGTAAACATCTTCAAAATGAATACACTAGGCAGTCACAACAAATCTTTTCTCATTATAAAGTATTCAATGATGGTTTTCTAACCTGACCCACGTGAGATTTCACAATAGTTGTCACAATGAACTTTGGAAAAATTAAAGAACATGTCAAATGAATGACTTAGACTTGTTTCAATCATACAATATCCACAATATCTGTTATTGTAACTTCAAGGGTTTGTTCATGTCACATGACTTGTTTTAAAACTACTTGATGATTCTGTTGGCTTCTATAAAAGTTTGTTCAACATATAGAGATATATTTATGCTTCAAACCCAAAATATATAGAATTTAATACAGAAATTCATGCTAGAATTTAAATAATGTCATTTTAGCGTGATTTGAGTTCCTAAGATCATTTTAATATTTTTGTTATTAATTTGCCAATTTATCCCTTTAACAATTATACTTAATTGAAGTAGTACATGTGTAATGTCTACCATCAAATATGAAAATTGTTGAAAACTATTATAAATAGGAAAACATGATAGATAACGACGTATATTGTAGACACAGCTAAATATAGATATCTGCTTTGATTATGTTGTGTATTTTTGGCCGTAGGTCTTTATTTAAAAAATAAAATGTTATTGTTGTTGTTGTAGATTTGATTTTATTCATGCCATAAGGCATATTTGTGCATGTAATAAATATACAAATATAGGGTTTTTTTTACATTATTCAAAACAATACTGAATTATATTAAAAGAAGAACACAGCTGTCAGATATATATAATGCACATAGATAAAGTATTTGAATAATTTTTAGAAAGAGAGTAACATGTAAAGCTTTTAAACAAGGAGAGGTTATATGTAATATGTTTGATAAAAATGAAGATTCAAGGGAAATATGTTATATGTAATGATTTAGAAGACAGTGGGTTATATATAAATCTTTTGAAAGAGAGCAATGGGTTATGGGTAAAGATTTAGATTAAAAGGTTATAAATATTTAAGACTGTAGACTGTAGATATGTAAATAATAGTAGTGTAGTTTAGAAAGTTTTCTCAATATCATTATAAAATAGATGCAAAGATTTATAAAACTTAAATTTTAAAAGAATGGAATAGGTTATTTTGTTGGTTGGGGGCTTTTGTTTGTTTTTTGTTATTTAACTGAAATGTAAATTTATGCTAACAGGTGAGGCTAAAATCTTGCAAGAATTTCTGTACAAAGAGAAAAAAAAAGATGGAAATAGACAAATACATGTAGCTGGATGCCGATGTTTATCAGGAAATCTATCTAGGAAATATTTGTTTAAATTACAGAGAGGGGACGAGGTAATATTTGATGGTAAGTAAAATTCTTTATCATTACCTTAACACATTTATAAAACTATTGCAGGAAAATTGTGCTGTAAAGCTTTTAAGAGAGACACTTGCAGCATTTTTAACATGTCTCTGAAATGATCATATAAAAAGAAACAATGACAAACAAGAACAGTCATCATATTCTATAATTTAGCTTGCAAAGGGTATGATATGTATTTCACTGAAAAATACTCTGAATGTGTGAGACATTTGCCTTAAATAGCAGGATTTAGCAAGGCCAGTCTTCACAGTTGTGTATTGTGGGTGATGTTAATACATACAATTGACTGTTCTATTTGATAATTTTATTATCAGAATCTTTTAAAAAGATTTAATGAAATTTCTGAAATCATAGCAAGGCAATTCCATTACACAAAAAGAAATATTATCTTGACTTTGGTTAAAACACAGTGTTGTGTTACTTTAATTACTTGATAAAATACTCCAAAAAAAAGAAGATTGTAATGAAAGTCACCATATAATCTGTAAGTGACTCAGTTAAGGTTTTTTGACATGAGGGGACTTAAATTAATTTTTTTTCAGAATTTGTTTAACATTTGTAGCTTTGAACCAATATAATTTCAGATCATTCACTTACTCCAGTTTTTCCAGAATAATCATTTAAAATGTGCAAAATGACCCAAAAAATGAGTGTTGCAATGCTTTTTACTCAAATTGAGCTTGGGCTGGCATAAAAAAGATTTTAATTTACTTTTGAGTATATTTCTTTACAATCTTTTGCATAATATTCCATTTAAAGTGTACCAGTTAATCCTATTCAAATTTATTTCTTTTCAAATATTTGGACCTCAAAGGAGATCCTTTAACAGTGCTGTGCAACTCCAAACTAAACAAATAAAAAAAAACATACTGTGTTATGATAACTTAGGAAGTAAAGTAAAAAATGTTTTTACTTTTGAATATTTTTTTGTTATAAGAAAATGCTAAGATAACAGATAAATGCAAAGATAATAGATAAAAACTGGCTCTCTGTAGGTTACAAACACATAAATAGAAACAATTGTCAGAAATTGTATTTATTGTAATTGATATAGATTTTTACAATTTAACATTTTAAAATATGTTGCAGGTAAACTTTCATCTTTAAAAATTATGAAGGACGAAGTGAGTTCAGTTGGGACAAATCAGGAATGTGGAATGACTTTTGGTTCAGAAACTGACGTTGAGTTCAAACCTGGCGATACAGTAATCTGCTATGAAGCTATTCAGAAACAACCAAAATTAGACTGGGAACCAGGCTATGTTGCTGACAGTAGCAAAGAATTTTCATATTAACAAAATTAGACTGGGAACCAGGCTATGTTGCTGACAGTAGCAAAGAATTTTCATATTAGCACTTGCTTGTTAATTTAAGGACAACAGTATAGAGCCAAGTCAGCATCTTTATGTATGTCGTCTAACATGACTTTAAACGGTTAGCTAGTTCATTCTTTTACTATTAAAATTCTTAATGGCAAATAAAAGAACAAAAGCGTTTTTTCCGGGTCACTAATATCAAACAGAGAGGGTATGTAGATAGGAATTTTTCTTCTTTTTTCAATTTAAAATATATTTGAAATGACAAAGTGGAAAGAGAAATAAAAAGTGTAGGGTCCAAAGTAATGAAAAAAGATACATTAGCATAGGGAGGACTTAAAAAAAACAACCTTAAACTTTCTATTGATCAATATTTGAAATACTTATGGAAAATGTAAACCAGTCCACTTTGATAACGGACATTTCCTCACTCACAGGAGGTCTTGCTTGCTACACAAAGGTATATTACTTAAAATTTTTGTACAGAAATATTTGTGAAAAAAAGAATGTTTTAATTCCAACTACTGTATACATTAATCTTATGTTAAAGTGATTAGTGATGCATTTATTAACATGTTGTTTCTGGTATTCCATATTTTTGGCATGGTTAATACATCACAACATGATTTAATTTGTATTTACAAGAACATTTTTGGATACGAAATTTGTCAACATGACTCTTGGAAAAGAGAAAAATAAGTTTGCGATAAATTTTTATTGGTTATTTTTTAATTGGGGGTGGGTGTGTGTGTGTGCGGGGGGGGGGGGGGGGGGGGGGGGGGGTGAATAGAGACTTTATTCAAGGTCTTATATTTATAGTACATTGTACAATGATTTTTCATTTTATGTTTTTATGAAATAAGTTATACATTGTATTTGTTTACAATTTAGAATTTATAATAACTTATGTGTTAAAAATGTGTTCAAAGTGTCAATTTGTATTTAATTAAGGGAAAATAAACAAATATTTGTCTAATTTGTAATTAATTTATCAAAAGTACAAACATTTAAATTAATTGCAATATAAGTATTATAAGTATATTATAAATGAGATATGTGTAAATTTAGAGTTCTTTCAGCATGTGCTATTATAATTTAAATGATTTTGATATTGGATTATAATGTTTATTATTATCTTAATCTTTGAGTACTGCTGTAATAACTGATCTAAGCTTTCAACATCACAATGGACAAATGTAATCACTGTATCTTGTCTTGCAAGCCTATTCTATTCAGTATGTATCTCGTCTTGCAATTACAAGCACCTGTTTTCTCCTATCACTGTACCTTTCATGGGAGCCTATATACATGTATATTTACCTGAACCTTTCTTGCAAAAACAAAAAAACAGGATGTAAAGTCCTTTATCCACTGTGGCCAGCTGTCACACTCATGTAGTCTAAACAGACTCTATAATGTTAGCTGCTCAGTTTAAGTATCATAACAAATGAAGGACTGTTCAAAATTCATGACAGGACAAGTTCTTTATAGAAATTTAACTGTGTATGGTTGAAGCGTAAATGGTTCTTGCTATGAATTAAATTACTAAGCTTTTGAGTCTGTACATGGTATTGGCTACTTTCATTCATCCATAAATGGCACGGCAATTTACATGAATTGTTGAAATCAGCAAGAAAATGTTAAATAATATTATATAAGTGCTAAGGTAGAAATCAAGTCACTCATGTGAAAAGTGCTTTTTGTTATGAAAACTTCATGAATTGTTTGTTATTCCTTTGTTATCTACATAAAGACATTTGTTCAAGACGATGCTGATAAAAAGGTAGAGGTCTCGTCTTTTACATGATTGATCAGTTTACTCGGGTAGACTTTATTTCAGTTGATAAAATTTTCCAAGAAAGCAAATTTGATGTTATAGCTCTTTGAACTTCCATGAAGAATGTTTTATTATGATGTATGCAGTCATTATTTATTTGTTGAAGAAAATAAAATTTAAAAGAATTATAAAACAGTTGTCTTTAAAAAATAACATCCAGACACTGGTGAAATAGAAACAATCAGACACTGGGGAAATACAAACATTTAAAAGCTGGGGCAAATACAAACAATTTGATGCTGGGGGAAATACAAACATTTAGAAGCTGGGGAAATACAAACATCTTGATGCTGGGGGAAATACAAACATTCTGACAATGGACAATACAAACATTCAGACACTAAGGAAAAACAAACATTCAGACACTGGGGGAAATACAAACATTCAGACACTGGTGAAATACAAACATTCAGACACTGGGGAAATACAAACATTCAGACACTGGGGGAAATACAAACATTTAGACACTGGGGGAAATACAAACATACAGACACTGGGGAAATACAAACATACAGACACTGGTGAAATAGAAACATACAGACACTAGTGAAATATAAACATACAGACACTAGTGAAATAGAAACATTCCGACACTGGGGAAAATACAAACATTCAGACACTGGGGAAATACAAACATTTAGAAGCTGGGGAAAAAGAAAATTAAGACACTGGCGAAATACAAACATGAAGATGCTTGGGAAACACAAACATTATTTAGATGCTGGGGAAATACAAACATACAGACTCTGGGGGAAATACAAACATTCAGACATTTGAGGAAATACAAACATTTAGACACTGGAAAAAAAATACAAACATTCAGACACTGGGGGAAATAAAAACATTTAGAAGCTGGGGCAAATACAAACATTCAGACACTGGGGAAATACAAACACACAGAAGCTTGGGAAATACAAACATTTTGATGCTGGGGCAAATACAAACATTTTGATGCTGGGGAAAATACAAACATTCTGACACTGGGGGAATACAAACATTCAGACACTGGTGAAATAGAAACAATCAGACACTGGGGGAAATACAAATACTTAAACACTAAGGGAAATACAAACATACAGACAGTGGGGGAAATACACACATACAGACCATGGGGAAATAGAAAATTAAGACAGGTGAAATACAAACATCAAGATGCTTGGGATATACAAACATTCAGACACTGGGGAAATACAAACATACAGACACTGAGAAATACAAACATTCAGACACTTGGAAAATACAAACATTCAGACTTCAGTTTTCATGTTGCTACCTCCTGAAGTAACACCTTGGACCAAAAATCTGTCAATCTTAATAGATAGTCAAGCTTCTCCATTTTATCATGTATGTAAAAATGGGATACGGACAAAAGCCCCCCGCCCTCCCCCCCTCGAAAGCCCCCCCCCCCATCTTAAAATGACAAGGTGGACAAAAGCCCCCCATGAAATTTACACATAGGACAAAAGCCCGCCCATAAAAAAGTAAAGATAGGACAAAAGCCCCCCCCCCATGGTCAATCAAATGTACATAATTTTATAGTATATTAAAGTTGTGTTTTTTATGTGTTTAAAAGATATGTATGGACATCACATGTAGGTGACATAGTGCCAAGGATATTAATTTGATCCCTTTACAAAAGTGATTAAACATTACTACTCCTCTTTTTCTTGTCCGACCAATAACTTAAGATTCCTTTGACCCACAGTCTTCATATTTGGCATGGAGGTTAGTCATGATTAGTAGATGGCCCCTCTTGATTTTGAGGTCACCAGGTCAAAGGTCAAGGTCACAGGGACCTTGACTTCAAAAAGCTTGTCCGCCCAATAACTTTAGATTCCTTTGACCCACAGTCTTCATATTTGGCATGGAGGTTAGTCATGATGAGTAGATGACCCCTATTGACTTTGAGGTCACCAGGTCAAAGGTCAAGGTCACAGGGGCCTTGACTTCAAAAAGCTTGTCCGCCCAATAACTTAAGATTCCTTTGACCTACAGTCTTCATATTTGGCATGGAGGTTAGTCATGATTAATAGATGACCCCAATATATTTTGAGGTCACTGGGTCAAAGGTCAAGGTCACGGGGGCCTTGACTAAAAAAAGTTTTACTGCTCAATAATTTAAGAATCCTGTGACCCACAGTCTTCATATTTGGCAATGAGGTTAGTCATGATTAGTAGATGACCCCTATTGATTTTGAGGTCACCAGGTCAAAGGTCAGATCACAGGGGCCTTGTCTTCAAAAAGCTTGTCCGCCCAATAACTTAAGATTCCTTTGACCTACAGTCTTCATATTTGGCATGGAGGTTCGTCATGATTAGAAGATGACCCCTATTGACTTTGAGGTCACCAGGTCAAGGTCACAGGGGCCTTGACTTCAAAAAGCTTGTCCGCCCAATAACTTAAGATTCCTTTGACCCACAGTCTTCATGTTTGGCATGGAGGTTAGTCATGATTAGTAGATGACCCCTATTGACTTTGAGGTCACCAGGTCAAAGGTCAAGGTCACAGGGACTTTGACTTCAAAAAGTTTGTCTGCCCAATAACTTAAGATTCCTTTGACCCACAGTCTTCATATTTGGCATGGAGGTTAGTCATGATTAATAGGTGACCCCTATTGATTTTTAGGTCACTGGGTCAAAGGTCAAGGTCACAGGGGCCTTGACTAAAAAAGATTGTCCACCCATTATCTTAAGATTCCTTTGACCCACAGTCATCGTATTTGGCATGGATGTTGATCATGACCATAAGGTGACCCCAATTGATTTTGAGGTCACTGGGTAAAAGGTCAAGGTCACTGGGACCTTGACAAAAAAATCTTTCCCCTCAATTGCTTAAGAATGCCTGTCCGCAGTGTATTGTTTTTGACATTTTCACATTTGAAGCAAGTAGAATACATAACTTAGCAATGCACTGGTTTAGTAACCTCAGACTTGGCAGGGAGGTTGTCCTTGAGCTTTAAATGGCCACTGTTGATTCTGACAAAGTGGTATGCGGGGGTATTCACGCCATGATAGTGGCAGTTTTAGTTTCATCTGTTATCATATACTTTGTTATCACTTCAATATATACATTATAAATAAACATTAAAACAAATTCTTTTCATTTTTATTTAAAAAATTGTGTGAAATTTGATGAATTTGAGCACCTGTGCGTGTGAAAAAAGATGGGGGGGGGCTTTTTGTCCTACCTGTATTTTTTGATTGGGGGGGCTTTTGTCCTATGTGTAAATTTTATGGGGGGGGGGCTTTTGTCCACCTTGTCATTTTTAGATGGGGGGCTTTCGTGCGGGGGGGGGGGGGGGCTTTTGTCCTACACTCATGTAAAATACTGCTGTTGTAACACTACAATAAAACTTGACTTATAGGTTAATAAATTTATTGAAAAAAAGAAATTTACAGTGTTTTTTATCTGTCTGTTACTTTAAAAGAAATTAATGCTTCTTTTACTTCAAGTCAACTGAATACAAAATTAAAAATGCATTTGTTTAATCTTCCTTGAACTTCTTCAAAACATTCTATCAGGTAGCTTCAGGTAGCAGTGCAGATTTCACTCTCCTCAAAAGTTTCACCCATCAAAAGCTGTATCTGAACTACTGTTTATTACACCCATAATGCATTAGTTCTCTTTTGGAGTTGCAAACAAAAACACTGAAATACACAGAATAATGAAAAAATTAAACATTTTAGTAATAACAGTGAAAATGGCAAGATTTACTCAAAAGTAACAAGACCCATCAGTGGACAGTGCCCCGTTGTTCTCAATATGAAAGATTAACTAAGGCAGAGAAAAGGGTCATGACAAAAGCTCCACTTTTTTCTTGGAAAGTGGAACTTCAAATTGACTTTACCACTTCACAGAAGGAAGAGTTCATTCGATAAACCCAGCAAGACAAGGGATACTATTCCTTAATTCTTCAAAATATGTAACCCTGCTGTAAGATGATGGCTTTGTTAAAGTTGTGTCCAATTTTGTCCTACACACACAGAGGGATATTAATGAAACTTCATAGAAATGTTCACCACTATGAAAAGCTATGGCGCACACATGAACCAGGTCTTAAGTCAAAGGTCAAGGTCACACTTAGAGCTCACTGAAAAAGGCTTGTCCAGAGCAATACTTCAACATAAGTATTTTTAATATAGCTTGACACAAATTTTGTGAGGCCGAGTTGCAGGCTAAATTCAGTTCCCTGTGGCCAAGGTAAGGTCACACACAGAGGTCCAAATTCAGAAAAAAATTTGAAGATGTGTATTTGGACCATTTAGTCATCATATATTGAGAGATTGTAACATAAATGGTCATTATCATGACTATGGCTGTGACACATGTAATTTAGGTCAATATATGCATGGTCAGGGTCACTAAATATGATTAAATATCCAGATTTTGTCTGGAGCATATCTCCTACTTTTTGAGACATATTGCACCACACATGATCCAGGTCTCTGGGTCAAATGTTAAGGTCACATTCAGAGCTTATTGAGAAACGCTTGTCCTAAGCAAAATTTTTACATTTATAGGGGTATTGTAATATAACTTGGCACAAATATTCACCATTGTAAGGTCGAGTGTCGCATGTAAATTCAGGTTTCTGTGACCAAAGTCAAGGTCACTCATAGAGGTCAAAGTTCAGATAAAAATATGAAGATGTGTATAGGCACCATTTAGTCATAATTTATTGATGGATGGTAACACAAATGGTAACTTTCATGACTACGGGTGTGACACATATGTAATTCAATATTTACAGGATCAAGGTTACATGAGATGATTGAATATCCAGATATTGTTCAGAGCATATGGAGAAATTTTTATGTTGATTTATAGAATTGTTCACCTCCATTAGACTTAGTGCACTGGGTATGAAACAGGTTTCTAGGTCAAAGGTCAAGATCTCACATCACTCTAAAAAAAAAAAAATTTCCAGTGCAAAACTTCTACATGCATTGAGGGATTTTAATAAAGCTTGACTTAAATTTTCATCATTATAAGGCAGAGTGTTGCACATTTAATTGAGGTCCCTGCAACAAATATCAAGAACACACATGCAAAATTTCAGATAAAAATACGAAAATATGCTTGCTTGCTTGCCACATTTCTTATCGTCCACTTCTCCACTCAAAGCTTTTGTGATGGGCATATTTTGTGACATGTCATGCTTGTTTTTTTCTAAGGTCAATTTCTCAAAAACTTTCAAAGTTAATGTGACAATCACTTCAAACTTGGAATACTTGTTCAGGTTTTAAATAAGAATGGCAGATATTTGCTTAATTATTTCCTATTTCCCTTTTAGGATCGTTGAATGTCTGTCGTCCCTCAAAATTTAGTTTGATGGGATATTTGTCCCAGGAATTGCTCAAATGAGGTTGAACATGGATCATCTCGAATGAAAAACTAGGTCAGCCCAAAATATAAAATACTTGTTTACACTCTAGAGTCAATTGTTTTGGTTCAAATATATTGGAAATTGTTAAGTAAGGTTGTTTAGATGATTTCTAGCTCAAGTTCAAATATCGATAAAAAACTAGATCACATAGCCCAAATATGGAAAATCCTTGTTAACAGTCTAGAGGCTACTATTTCTGTCCAAATATCCAGTGAATTAATCAGAAAGGTAGTTTAGATGATGTCTTGCTAAAGTTCACACATGGGTCATCTGTGGTCAAAAACCAGGTTGTACAAGTCAAATATGGTAAACAGTGTTAATACACTCAAGAGGCAATATTTGCTGTCCAAATGTCCTGGAAATTGGTCAGAAAGTTTGTCATGTTGATTTTTTTAACTTTGAATATGGGTCATTAAAAATTTTGGGGTCAATAACTAGGTCACACAGCCTTAATTAGTATGAAAATCCTTGTTAACACTATAAATATAATATTTTCAGCCCAAATATCCTAGAAATTGTTAAAAGGATTTTTCTGTCAAGTTGAATTTGGACTATTAGAGGTGCAAATATGAATATTATGATATCAGTTTTAAGATTATACCATTTTACCTGCTTGTCATTCATTGCTAACAATCTTAAATTAATTAAGAACCTTAATAATCAGGTGAGGAATATTAGGGTCTTGTTGACTTATAATAAGAGTATTTGTTGACTTATAATAAGAGTATTTGTTGACTTATAATAAGAGTATTTGTTGACTTATAATAAGAGTATTTGTTGACTTATAATAAGAGTATTTGTTGACTTATAATAAGAGTATTTGTTGACTTATAATAAGAGTATTTGTTGACTTATAATAAGAGTATTTGTTGACTTATAGTAAGAGTATTTGCCTTTTTGTCAAAAACTGTTAAAGGTATTCACTTAAACTTAAAATATTTCTTGAATATCTTAAGGGCAAGTAAACCTTATAAGCATGTTTACAGAATTATGTCATTCTATGAAGCTTTAATTCAATTATCTAGCACTGAGACAAGTGGTATGATGTTATATGTTGCAGTGGTAGCTTAATGAAGTGTGGCCGTCTTATAAGGAAAAGGTTGCCTATTTCATTCATACCAAACATGAATATTTTCAAAATACATTTCAAGTTATGCTCTGGGTAAAAAATGTCAGAAGGACTGACAGACCATAACCAATATCCCCCAATCATTTTCAGCTGTATAGAAATATGATGAAGAAAATGACAAACCTTTTATCACCTATTTTACGTTTACATATTTTACAGCTGATACATTCATCCACCTTAATATACTGCCTTGTTCCCTCCATACACTCGACTGTTGTCTGTAGATATTCCTGATATGCTAGTTGTCTCTGTACCTGACTCAGGTACCTGCGGGACATACACTTGTCTATAGCTGATTCTAGCACTACTCTTGTCTGCTTTATAAACATCTCTTCTGGCAATGCCTGCAGTGCCTTTATACAAAAATTATTTAGCAATTAATTTCTTGCCAGAGAAATCAAATCATAATCTTTAGCCTGCAGAACTTCCTGTATTGACTCAATAAACAAATTCTATTTTGAAGCAGTTCATTTTGGAAATAGATATCAATTTTGCGTGCATTGTTGTGGAATAATGCACAGTTGGAGTTCAAATGCGTAGGAATATAATAACAAAGGCCGATAGGCCTGAATTATTAATTACAAAGCATTTGAATGATAAACCATGCATTATCATTTTATAATACAAGAAAAATTAATGTTTCCATCCTAACAAGCTAACAAAAAAAGAGAATTGATTAAGATGCAGTGAATTACATTTCCTGACATCGTTTAGTTTATTGACATCATATATGATGTCATATTATGTGAAAGCTTTCGTTGTTTTTATGCTATGCATATGCAGTGTAATAATGCACTTGATTGTCCTAATTCTGTTTGGTAGGGGAATAGTGTGAAGCATGCTAGACTGCTAATTTTAGGAATAACATTATGAAAATTATGTGTATTATCTGAAATTAAGTTACAGAGTCATATTTCAACTTTCAGCTCTACATCTTAAAGTACAGTATTTCTTAAGTGCAATAAGTGCAATCATGCCAGTATACTTACCTTAAACAGGTCGATTTTTGTTGCTTGTGTCTCAAGCATACTGAGCGCTGTACGGACTCTGGGTTTAGGTGGGTTAGTAAACTCCTTCAGTCCAAGTGATAAAGGTTCTGGTGGGTGAAGGTATACTTGTAGTAGACTCAAATACACCTGGTTAGCATAAAAAACAACATCACCATTACTTATATTTATCTGTTCACCAAGTAACTTTTAAAAATTTAAACATTTTTTTAGCTTTTTGAATCAATCTCAATTTTTTCCTGGGACTAACCAGACTAAATAATATAATTTCATATAAGGAAATATGTCATTGGTCCCAATAGGACTCGAACCCACAATCCCTGAGTTGAGAGCCAGAAACCTGAACCAGTAGGCCACCTTCCCTTTAATCTGCATTTGTAAATCATATGCTTTTTACTGGCATAACAACAGTGCCATTTTTTAAAGCAACATTTTAATAAGAGTTAAAAAACAATTTGAACAGGTGATGGAATCTCTTTACTTTTGGACCAAATCTATTGTATTTGCAGATAATATCAGGCTTATTTCTTGAGGATATTGGTGAATGAATACCGATACTTCTTAATTTTTTTTGCATTAAGGTTGCCTTAGTGATTTGGGACAAGTGCCTAGAAAGAGAAAGGGAACAACATCTTGGGTGTTCAGTTGAAAAATCACATCAACATTAAATTTGGAGCAAATCACAATTAATTAAGGATAATATTTTTTATCTCAATAAATCATAGATCATGTATCATATCTCAATAAGGCATTCAAGGTATCATATATCAGTAAATCATATATCATATATCAGTAAAGCATATATATGGTGTCATATCTCAATTAAGATCATACAGTATATCTCAGTAAAGTATAGATGATGTATCATATATCAGTAAAGCATATAATTTATAGTTTTAAATATCAGTTAGCATATAAATTGCTTTCATGTCTCAGTAGAGCATAGATCATATCAGTAAAGAATAGGTCATATACCATATCTCAGTAAAGCACAGGTCACAATTACTATATCTCAGTAAAGCACAGGTCATAATTACTATATCTCAGTAAAGCACAGGTCATAATTACTATATCTCAGTAAAGCATAGGTCATAATTACTACATCTCAGTTAAACATAGGTCATAATGCATATGTCATAATTACTATATCTCAGTAAAACACAGGTCACAATTACTACATCTCAGTAAAGCATAGGTCATAATGCATAGGTCATAATGTACCATATCATAGTTAAGCATAGGTCATAATTACTATATCAGTTATATATCAAATCTGAGTAGCTTACATCATTGTAACTAAGTAAAACATATATGGTACTATCACAGTTAAGTAAGACACAGATCATATGTTATATATCAGTACAAGATAAGACAACTTTGGAGAGTGAGAGAGAGGCTCAAGTACAAGAAAAATAGAAAAGAGAAAAAAGAAGAAAACATTTGGATAAACAGACTTTAGAACCAAAAAGATCTGGTTATACTGTAGAACAACAGACCTCAGCGTTTCCTCTGTTGTAATAGTCTACACAATACCTATAATAATTTTATACTTTAGTTTTATAATAAACTGAGTTTATTGGGTAATCCATATTTGTTGTATAGAACTAGGGGTGATGATTTTGTTTTCTCTTGATGAACTGTAGTATTAAAATGTGCCCAATATCAATATTTTTTTATCAGCTATTACTTGAATTGTGTACTGTACATTACTGGGTACATTGTCATATCTCAAAAACTTTAATGGGGAAGTCTCTGTACACCTGTGCTGTCTGCACCAAAGAGGTAAGATGTTGTGATTTGATAGTACTCCATGTGTACCCTAAAAATCCCTTCACCCGAAGTTACTGCTACAACTAAGGCTCCCACGTTTACAATTTTTTGTAAACGTTTACACGATTGCTAAGAACCGAAACGATGCCGTTTAAACGGTGGTACCTCTATGTACTATACACACCATGTATTATTTCAGTCGCTAAATGATGTCTTTCTTTCTATTTTTTATACATGTACAAATAAAGAATGTGCAGGGCTCATCACGATTGAGTCAGCACACATTTTTTGCATTGTAACCCCATTTTTTACCAAAAATGTATTATGTCACGAGCAATTTTGCACCGTAATGCTGTGTGGAGGGTTGTAAACACATATTTTCCGTTTGTTTACTTAGGAATAAACCACTAGAATTGATAAAATCCATGATTACAGGCAATGATTAAGAAATTTTGTAAGACAATATGGTCATTTCGATTAAACGGTAAACAATATCATAAACGTTTATGAATGAAAATCGAAACGAATCCGTTTAAACGTGTAATCATGGGGGCCTTAGCTACAACTTTAAAAGTTACAAATAAATGGCAATTTTCAGATTAAGTATTCATAACATAACATGACACTATTAGACAATATACCTTTGGTAACTAATGGTCAATCCAATATTTTTAAGCAGAAGTACATTACATAAATTAAGGGGTGGCAGGTAAGGAATTAAGTATGTACTTACTCCTCAGCATCATTGAGATTTTCTAGGACATACACAAATATACCGAGTGCTTGCTCATGTCTTCCCATTTTACCAAGCAAAATGGCTCGCTCTTCAAAGAAACCTACAACAATAATGTGTCTAAATTAGAACAGTGTTTGCTCTCCATTACAAAAGCAGCAAATTGCCTTGATATGAACAGCCTTGGTATTACTAAACATTGAACAGAATAAAACAATAGTTACTTCATACTATAGTAAATATTACAGCTTACATGCTGTTTATTCCAGTTTTTTTCTAAATGACGTAAAAAAATTTCTTAATCAATCTGTAAACTTACTGTCAAAAGGAAGCCTTCTTAAGATATCCTCTGGATTGTAAACATTGGATGTTTTAAGGAACTTGAGGAATTTTCCTCTATACAGGCCTAACTCTCCTTCCTCTTGTCCTGCTGGTACATGTTGTGTATCTGTTGTATGAAATTATAATTTAGAAATTCTTTAACACTGTCATTTGACCATTACCCTACTGTCTTTCTATAATAGACCTGTCCAGTTTAGGGGTGTCCGTGGCCGAGTGGTTAAGGTCGTTGACTTCAAACAACTTGCCCCTCACCGCTGTGGGTTCGAATCCCGAAAGGGTAAGATAACTTACGGAATGTCGGTGGTTCTACTCAGGTGCCCGTTCTTGCCTGAAATAATGCACGGAAGGGCACCTGAGGTCTTCCTCCACCAGTAATGCTGGAAGCTGCGACATTTTCTATGACATTGTTAGCTATGACATGCGACAAAAACTAGCCTACGACATGTCGTAGAGCATTGATAAAACGACCCTCAGCAGTATAGATACAGATGTGCAAACTGCCTAGGCAACTAGTCATTTATTTACTTTTATTAGGTATTGGAGGCTGACTTAACCCAGGTGGCAAAGGTCTGTTATTGCTGCTTGCACTTAGAAGATAAATTTCTTTGAGTCACAATAGTTCTTCATTGAAATTCCCTGCCTTTATAACATGGATAATGATTAAAATCAAATTTCTTCACTTTTAAGTAATGTAACAGACATAGTGAAAAATCTAAATGTATAGACCCATACCAGCTTGTACATCTGGCAGTCTGACTACCGATATTAATGTTTAAGCTGCTCAAGTACAAGTATTTAGAATTTACACTGTTAATGGACTGTTTCCACTTCAATGCAGTAAAAAATATATTAAACAAATTCAGCAGATTGGGAGGGAAATTTTCAGAACCAGAGCTACAGGCTTTCTAATCTATGGTTGACAAACAAGTTTTTAAAGGCAAAAATTTGTTTGTGTGTTTTTAACATCTCAGCAGTTCATCTTTCTGGCTTTTCTGAGTAACTAACCATTAATTACCAATGTCAAGAGATTGACTACTAAAAGATTTTACACACAAAGCCTTATCCAATGACATATTAAGTAGAATAACAATAACAGTTGTTCATATCCTTCAAACTGTCAAATATATTATGAATTAAAATTTATGACTGGCTGTCAGGAACTCAGTTTCAATGATTGAGCATGATTAAGTAAAATATTTATAAACTGCTAAGTAGTTGTAGATTGAAAAATAAATAAATGAACCGGCATCTGTACTATATTAAATGCAACACAAATACAACATACCTTTTATATGAACTAATGCTGATGTTTTAAATTGTTCGGACACCATGTTTCTAAGTTCATTTGCTAAAGTATAATGTAGTTCCTCAGTTGTATCATTCCACATGTATATAATATGTTCCTACAATAAACAAATACTTTACACATTATACCTTATCTTACTATAAGCAACTTATATCACTTGTGTAAGCTTTGGCATTGACAACGGGCAGTCAATATGACAGTCATATGGAACATCAATATAATATATTGCATCAAGTGAAAATTAACTGCACGTATTTTATTTATAGGCTTGTTAAGACACCTACCTCCCCCACCCCCACACCAAAAAAACAAAACAATAAAAAAAATGCTTTTTTAATTTCTCTTGAAATTTTACACTTAGTGTTACAGTTTGGAAATTAGTACTAATTGGCCTCCATCCTTTGCTTTTTATCCATCACTGAAGTTATAATGATTATTTATTTTGTATGAAAGACTTGAAACCGCTTTGTTTAGGTTCAGCTACTTTCATGAAAATTTATTTAACATTCAATGCTACTTAATAACAGGTAAGCAGTTCTTACATGTCCTAAATCCATTATTAAAACATTATTAAACATTTCTCATGAGGAAAAATCATATTAATTTCTTAACTATAATGTGCCTATAAGTTTTCTCTTCATGCAAATAAAGAACTTTTATACACCAGTTTGTGAGAGTTTTAGAATCATTAATGTAAATTTACATCAATAATTGCAGGTTACAGAAGTGCTATTCTCTTTTAAGCTTATTCTGATCAGGGCATTTTTCTTATCCTTAGATGTTTGATTTCTTTTACAAAATCATTTTACTTTTTATCTTTTACACTGGTAAACCAATATTACGCAAATGAAGTGGACTCATAAATTTCATCATAATTAACCTTTTCCCTCATATAGACGTGTTTTGACGGCTTTTTGCCCCCCCCCCCCCATTTTTGAGGCCTCAAACTGTGAAAAAAAAAATGCCCTATTTAGGTCCCAATCACTGTTTTTCGTTAGAAAAATGTTGTGAAAAAAAGTGACCACTTTTTTGGTGCCGCCCCCCATCAAATTGGTACATCAGGGGGTTGCCAGAAAATTTTGGATGTGGCAGGCTAAAAATAGCCTCAGGTCAATCTTAGGGTAACTAGTAACCAACACTGAAAAGCCTTTTACTCTATCTCAATTCATTGAGAAGTTGCAGCACTTTGAAATCAGTTTTGATGGAAAAAAAAAACAATGCAAAAAAGTGATTTTTGGCAATTTTGAGACATTCCCCTGTTGCCATGGTAACAGAAATTTACGATTGAGCAAGCTGTTACAGAGTCCATGGTTCAGTCAACATTTGTGCCAAGTTTCATCAGTATTGAAGCATTTTTCATAGTTTCATAGCAGTTTGAACTTGTAACAGGAGGCTTTTCAATGAAAACGGCCATTTTTCACAATAATTAAGCTCATGGGGTAAAAGGTTAAGCTTTAATATGAATTTTAGTAATTCAGTCAAGAATAAATTGAAATTTATTATTTTAATTATATAACATTAATTTTGATTTTGCTTGTTCTTATTCCTAGTGGAATATTTTCTATTTTCATTTTCAAATTCTTTATAATATCTGCATAATTATATAATTAAACTTTTAAAGTTTTACCAAGTACAAAATAAGAACTTCTGATCCATATGTTTTGATGAAACTTGACACGTGACCTCTCGGAAGTTCTTGTACTGATGTTGTATCCTCAGTAAATATCTGACATCAAACAGAAAAATGTAATGTCAATTTATGACCGTTCTAACCTCAAAAACATTAAAAAAATTTTTTAGTATGTCAACTTACCGGTTGTTTTTATTAACAAAAATACAAACACTGATTTTTGATAAAGAATCACATTTAACTGTTTAATTAATAATATATGAAACAAAAATTAGTAGTAGCATTTAGCTTAGTCAGGGTCTTTAAAATAGAATGGTCTGGAGTCGGACCAATTTTACAAAAAAAGTTGTCTCGGCTGAGTCACGTGATTAAGTTATCTACCGACTGGGACCTGGCACACAGTACATCACCGTTCAAAAATCAAATTATAAGCTAATGTTTTGTTAAGTCAATCAAAAAATTACTGAAAACTAATCCTTGAATGCATTATACTATCATTTTTTACTTTGAAAAGTAACAAGTTTTATATATTTGCATTGAAATAAGAAATTTATCGTTCCCGGGTGTCAATGTAAAAATTTATGTTGTTGTTCAGTGACAAAATAGAAATTGATTTACAGAGAAAATTAATAATTGAGTCGTATCATGTAAAGATGTTATAATATTTCACGATGTTATTTACAAATATTTTATGTTTAATTTGGTGCATTTTCAAAATGGCGCCGTTTTTCGGCAAATATTCTGAACAAGCAATCTATATTTTACAACAGATTATGGCTTTAAAAACATTATTTTCTGAAACATTTATGTATTTTTCACAAGTTTAAAGATTTTTAAAGAACATCATGCTGTTAGAGCTTTCATTTTTACTATTGTATTTAATTTTCACCCTTTCTTGAACACTTACATAATTTGCATATAGCAAACTATACCGAGTTATACCAAGACAAGTTTAATTGTTACAGCGAGAAGGGTTTACATAGCATGTTTCCAGACCATTCTATTTGAAAGACCCTGGCTTAGTTCAGAAAACATTGGAAAATAGATCTTGTTTTGGCTTCACTATAAATGCTTGTAAAAAAATGAAATTGCTTTAATTAAACCACGGATTTATATTACAGGGATCGGACACTCCCAGTTAACCCTATATAAATGATTAAATATCTTGTCGTGCGCCCGATAAAGGTACATCGATCGATAATCTACCGGCGCTAAGCATAAATGCCCGTTCGCAACGGATACCTACTTTACAAATTACTATACAGCTTTTCCATTTATTATCCGATTTTGGAAATTTAAAGTTTATTTTGAAGAAAAATACTTGTTTAATTCAAATATCTAATTTATTTTTTAAAGGTACGGTTTATCTGTCCACAACGACGATTAAAAAATTAACTTGACGAAATCCGCGGTAAATTTACATTTTTTTATATAAAAAGCAGGATATTTGAAATTTATTATTACGGTACCATAATAATTTCAGTTTCAAAATAAAAAAAGAAGCCGATGTAAGTTACTCACAGATGATCAAAGATGCAATATTTAAGATTTATTTGGTTATCCTGTACGAAATTTTGGCACGGATTCTGGGCGGAATTGGCACGGAATTGGCACGGAATCAGTGATTTCTGGGCGGACCAGGGACGGAAATGCAAAATCCGTGCCATTCTGTCTCACAAGAAAAATATTTTGTGCCTTTTTCTGGGCGGAAAACTAGAAAAATTCCGGCTGGAATTTTATTTTGAGCAGAATTTATACTTAAACATTTCATCTTGGACAGAATTTTCAACTTTGAATTTTTTTTGGGTAGGAATAGTCTTCACTATGGGCGGAATTCTATACTTAAAAATTTTTCTTGAACATATAAGATGTCCAAATCATAATTGTACTCTTGTTTTTGCACTTGCAGACATTGAAATTTTACCTACTGTACTTATTTTTTTTGCTGAACCAATAATTATAGGTGTATTTTTAGAATTAATATAATTTTTTTTTTAAGCATTAAAAATTATTAGGCCTTCTTTTTAGATAAAAAAATGTGGCATTAATAATATATTGTCTGACTAATTTATGTTTTTTGTACTGAAAAACAATTAACTGTAATAATCTTAGTGTAGAACTTGAAAACATTCACCTCCAAAATGCTTAAGTTTATAATATAAAGATTTTTCATACAGCTTGTATTATAATACATTTACTGTATTATGAATTTTTAAATATGATTTTAGGACATCATCTAAAAGCAACATTAAAATAAGAATGCTTTTTAAATTTGAATATACTATAGAATATAGGGCAGTCACATCGGGACAAGATTATAAGTGTGCTTGCCATTTTAAATTCTAAGAATTCATGATTTTGTTATAAAAAAAATAAACAAAACAAAACAGTGCATGAAATAATCTCATATATTATGCCCTTTTAATCTATATAAAATTGATCAACCAATATGCCCAATAATTGCTTTTATTTACCGTAGGTAAATAAATACTACAATGTATATTCACTGAGATTATATTCACCCAGATTTTACACTACACAGATCAGAGCTCTGATAAAACTCTACTGACCAGCAGTTTCCCATCATCTATGCATGACTGGTCATTCCAACAGATCAGGCGGTTCCATGTAATTATTTTGGGGAGAGATAACATTATAAATTGCATATGTAGAATTTGTCTAGGACATATTGCAATTTTTTTTGTACAAAAATTTGTAATTGTTTTTTAAAATTTATATATATCTATTTGTTATTTGATTTTTCTTTTACATTCAATGAATGAAAGTTAAGAAGATGAGTAAATTAACCCTGTTTTACATAATGATGGACCGGTCCAATATACAGTAAACTGTTGTGAATTTTGAATTCTAAGATATCTGGGTCAGCAAAAAGAGTGCAAATTACAGAAGATATACTTGATATTTTAACAATTTTGGAGTAAAGTTTTGTTTAAGATCTCAAAGTGTTAAAGTAATTGGTACAAGGAGATGTATAACATAATCAGGTAATTATTAACTTTTAGTTACAATAATTTTATATGTAAACTATCAATACTAAACTAAAATTAATGTAACAAGAGGTCATTGTTATTTTAGTATTTTCAACTTCATACATTTGTTTTTTTTCTGATAATTGTTTTAAATCTTTAATACATGTATTATTTGCAAGTTAAAAATTATTCAATGATTTTTTTGTTAATATAATCATTGTGTAGATCTATATTGTATAAATAGCATGTAAGTATATCTTTTTCATTTCCTGGAAATTAAACAATTTAAATAAATTTGATTAAATAGGACTAAATGGTACAATCAGTAGTTTTGTACAGTTGAACAGGGTCATCATAATCATTTATTATTTTACATGTTTGTGTTGTCTTTCCTATGGAACAATCTAAAATTACATTTTACACTCATAATTTGCAGGCTGCTCAGGGACTTACAGCTGTGAGATGCCAGGTGTTTAATAATGATGTGCAGTATTAATCCTGAAAAGGTATATTTTTAAATCTCTATACTTAACTATTCAACATCTTTCATTGAAAAATACATAACCAGTAATAAAAAGTGTCACAAATAAAGCAGTCAGTTAATTCTGATACAGAGCAATTCTTAAACACTTGTACACTTGAATAACTGATTCTGTGTTGCTTTACTATTTTTGAATATGCTTTATAAGCATAGTTAATATTTAATACTGTTGAAACATAAAATTTGATATTATTAAAAAATATAAAATATAACTGCATGTAATTATGCAATAAAACATAATTGAGCCCTGTCATGACAAAACCAACATAATGGGTTTGTGACCAGCATGGATCCAGACCAGCCTGCACATCATGCAGTCTGATCAGGATCCATGCTGTTCGCTATCAGTTTGTCTACTTGTAATAGGGTTTGTAAGTGAACAGCATGGATCCTGATCAGACTGCGCAGATGCGCAGGCTGGTCTAGATCCATGCTGGTCGCAAACCCATTATGTTGGTTTTGTCATGACACAGCTCAATTCATTACAAAAAATTTGTTTAATTAATTATGAATTTTATTATTAAAGGTGAGCACAACCACAAGAAGTTCTAGGAAACACAGGCAGTGGACTTAAAACAGACATGGATTAAAGAAATAGTAATTTAAATAATCAAAAACATTTGAAACAAATTTATGATTGAAACTCTTCTGGCAAAAAAATTGCACAAAAAAAACAAAGTGTTGGATTCTAAGATTCCAAAACCTGCAGCTAGAAAAAAAAACTGTTTGTGTTATAGTGAATGTAGGGTATTCTATTCTGTATTTGGACTAAAGGATATGATATTTTTTTTATTAAATTTTGTGAAAGAAAATTTAATGTGATACATTATTGATAATTTTATCCCAAAATATGTGATCATGCTAAACTCATAAAATTCCGCCCCCTGAATTCTGTCCCAGAATTCCGCCCAGAATCTTGTTTGACAATTCCGCTCCGAAATTTCGCCCCAAGATTGCGCTTCAAAATTCCGCCCCAAGATTCCGCTTCAAAATTCCGCCCCAACTCATTTGCATATTTCGTCCCAATTCCACCCAGAATCCGTTCCGTTTCCGCCTGGAATCCGGCCGGAATCCGTGCCAAAAGCAAATGGTTTAACACTTATATATTCGGGGGAGAATTTAAATTTCTGGGCGGAATCTGCCTTTGAATTCCGCCCCATTCCGTGCAGAAAATTTCGTACAGGATGTAGTCAAATTTATTAACGCACAATTGTTTTACAGGTAATGTATTGCGGCCTTTACAATTCGCTCAACACGTGAAGAAAATTTATTCACTTTTTTTAGTACAAAATATTGCCGAGATTGTCAATATTGCCATATTCATAGAATATTTAAATTTCATTCATCATTTATATCATTATTATTTTTTGTAAATCTGTTTTCAAATGTCGGTGCAGTGAAGTAGACAATCCTCGTAACAGTAAAGTTCTCTCGTGTGGCTGTCTCGACTCCGGCCTTTTTAATGTCACTCGTATATTTTAATCCGTATATTTTAATTATTCTTTTTATTTGAATGCCTGTAGAAAGATATTTATGATACTTTTTAATATTACGCTAGAAAAACAGTAAAAATCTTTACAGTTTGATTAAGTATTTTGCGAAATAAAAGTAACTTTTGATTATTTTTTACACATCGCTTAAATTCTTTCAAGTTTAATTACTTTTGAAGGGGGTAAGTGATAATTAGATAACTTTATTTTCAAACTTTACTACCAGGTTACATGTGATAATTGCAACACTCAATGTTCAAAAACAAATAGAATTTGAATGTATATTTTGTATGTGCGCGGTCTTTAACTACAGTCCATGGCATGTGTGGTAAGAAAATGATTCTGAAGAGGATATATATAAATACAATATAAATCTATTTTCTTTATTAACATATTTAAATGAAATTGAAAATATACAACTAAATTTGTATAGTCCTTTCTTTGAAAAATAATGAAAATAAACATGTGATAAATAAATCATTTGACGTGAATTGTGAAGGATAACTAGGGAAAAAATCTGTTTCAAAATAAAAAATAATTTTATAAAACAGCTGTTCTCTATGCCAATAAAAGTTTCTTTCTTGCCAATCTAATGAATTCATCTATATATGAATGTTTGTCTAGAATCTGAAAATATATTTAATACACTAATTAGTAGAATATTTACTATATTTATACTAATATATAGGTAATCAAATAAAAAATGTACAAATCATTTTGAAATAATTCACAGAAATAAAGACACATTTCAAACATGAATTTCTTTAAAAGTTTTTTTAGCAATCAAGAAACATTTTTTTGCAATGCCACTATTAAACCATGTAAAAAATAATTATCTTATTTCGAATCGCCGTAATAATTCGTGCTTGAAGTAAAAGGGCGCCAAGTGTAGAGAGTATGCCTTAACAATAGGCGAATATTTTTTAAATTAGGTACTTTTTAACTAAGCGTTGCAGCGTTCTATCGGCATATTTTCATATATTAATACTTTAGCGACACAAAATAATACTGTATCAATACATTCATATGTGTATAATTTTTCACAAAGCTGCAATAACACCACATACTCTTGTGAAAACCTGTCATATTTCGCACTCCACGCGTTCCGCCGTCTCATTCTGTCCACCTTTATCCGATTTCGCGCATGCGCGCGATGGGACTTTAAGCTAAACGAAAGTGTCCAATCCTTGTAATATAAATCCGTGATTAAACATATGATGATATAACTCACTCAACTCAGAACAAAATGTAAATGCTGCTTAGAATGAGTTTATATTATTATTGAAAGAAATATTAAATCATTATATATTCAGTTATGCTTGAACAAAAAAAAATTTTTGAACATTCAAATTGTCTTTTCAATATTCCATGGACTCACAAAGTACCATTAAAAAGAAATACTTTATTTATTGTACTAAAAACAAATACTGAAATACAATAAACCCAAAGCTGTTTATACAAAAACAAACTTTTCTTAAATATTCGGCAATTTACTTTGTGTCAATACATTATATTAGACATGTTAAAAGCATAAGGTTAAAAATACAATTTGATACAAGCAATCTGATTTGTTAGCCTAATAATACCTTAATTCCTTCATATGGGTCAGTTTCCATCACCCATTTTGCATACTCAAATATAAGCCCGAGGTGGTCTTTCCCTGAAACAAATATACATAACACTAACAGTTTAAATCTATAATAAGTCTTGTAATTAGAAATAAAATCTATAAATGCCCAAATTTTGTAAACTCAAATGGGAAGTTGCCACCTTAAACCGGCTCTTCTCTCCATGTTTAACTGCACATACTATAAATATCATAGCTAAATACCCCTGTCTGATTTAATTTTTCTAAATATTACACCCGATGTCAATCAGGAACCCTGGATCAGCTCCAATATTATATACATGTATTATAAAACATTAAACATGTTGTTTACACCAAACATAGAGCATGTTTATCCAGTTTTGTTACAAGCTTATTGGTGGTTTATAGAAATATATCGGTGTAATATAAAACTGATATTAATTTTCACTGTTTGAAACAGTGAAATTATCAATTTGATAATTTCACTGTTTTGAATTTAAGTCCCTTTATGTTGTTTCATTGAAATACCAGTGTGCACAGTACTGGAAACAAACTTAATAATGTGACATTGTAAATGATGTCACATTGTATTATTATTTGGCATGCTTTTTATGTACTATTAAGTTACAATGTGTTTTTAAACGTTACTTTGGATAGAACTAGAAATGTGTTGTCACGCCACGGTTGCCCCCGCATGCAGCCAAAATTTCAGATGTTACAATATTTTTCATTTTAAGTTCAAAGCCCTTAAAACTATTTAATGTAATCACAAATCATTTTTATACAAAGTTCAAGGTACTGAAACTATTCAGTCTTAACCTTTTGTAAATTGCATATTGCATATTTGTAGCCAAAATAATGACTACATATATTTCTACAAAAGTATGAGTGCTGAAACTAAAAATTCAAAATTTTCCAACATTCAAGCAAGAGAGATAAATCCAAAATCATTGAACCACGGCCAAATTCGAACTGGAACTGCTTAAGATGTATGTATATGTCAAATTTAAGTTGAATGTTTACAACCATTGGGAAGATAATGAACGGAAACGAAAAGTTTCTGATTTTTTTCAAAGTTCATGAGGGAACCATCTGTCAGCTATCATCAAACAATGACCAAATTCAAACTAGACCAGTGTATTCTTATGACATATCCATATGTTAAATTTGAGTTGAATATGTACAACTGTTGGAGAGATAATGAACAGAAACTGAAAGTTTTCTTTTTTTTTCAAAGTGAAAGGGGCATAACTCTCACAAAAATCATCGAATCATGACCAAATTCCAATTTGGCCTGCGGATTCCTTTGACGTATCCATATGTCAAATTTGAGTTGAATGTGTAATACTGAACGGAAACTGAAAATTTCATATTATTTCCAAAGTGAAAGGGGCATAACTCTGCCAAAAATCATCGAACCATGACCAAATTCGAACTTGACCTGTATTTTCTTATAGTATATCCATATGTCAAATTTGAGCTGAATGTGTGCAATTGTTACTAAGATAATGAACGGAAACTGATGATGACGGAATGACAGAATGACGGAAGGACGGAACACGGTAACACTATATGCCCCAGCCATTATATGGGCGGGGGCATAATAAAAATGTGTTTAGTTTAGTGTAAGATCATAAAGGTAACATTTAATCTTTTTATGCTCAAATCATAATTTAATCTGTTCATTTCATTAGCTAAGACACTATCAGGGGAAATAACTCTAGACTACACACAAGCTATGACAAACATGTTACCTAGTTGTTGTAGTTGATGTATTGTAGGTTGTAATCCATACAGTGATGATTTACTGTTAGATGATTGAGATTTCATCACTTGAAGAGCTGAAATATAAACTATTATACTTAATCCCTTTTCTTACCTGAGAAAGGTAAACATTATAAAAAAATAACAGCAAAAAAACACAACAACAACAAATAACGAGAGAATTAATAAAATATCCATTAATTAGCATCATGGTAAACATTAAAATGGTAAATTTGAAACATACATTTTTGATCATAACTTGCATGCAAGCTTGTCAATATCTAAAATATAAGTCACATGTTTTGTACGTTTAGACATCTGTTTTGTACGTTTACGTCATTTCCTTTATATTTCAACTGATGAAGCTAATAAAGCGAAATATGTATTGATATTTAAATTTGTGTTGGTTTTGATCTAATTTTGTCCTATCCAAACAAAATATATGAAATCTGAAATTTTAAATAACTTAATGACAGACCTATATAACATTACATGTTAATTACCTGATGCGATATTTACCTTTTTCTTGCAGATCTTGTTGCTCATACAGAATAATCAATTCTGCAAAATTTTCAGCAGCTTTTAAACGTTTCTCTGCCACCTCAAACTGAACCTTGTTACCTGGCATACGTAATAACTGAGCTATCATAGCTTCATTAACCTGAAATATACAATGACCATACAAGGTGATGATTTAAGACAGTGAGTTCTTTCAAGCACAAATTTAAATTCATCTCTGTTGAACATTTTTTTCACAGTTATCATTCTGTACATCTATAAATGAAGGTAATATATAAGCAATGTCATTACAATGGCACTAATAGCTTACCAGATGGTAACATTTAAGTAATGTGGTATCAATAACAGAACGAGCTTAACATTTAAGTAATGTGGTACCAATGACAGAATGATAGAGCTTACCTGAAGGTAACATTTAAGCAATGTTGTATCAATGAGAGATAGAGCTTACCTGAAAGTAACATTTAAGTTATGTGGTACCAATAAGAGGTAGAGCTTACCTGAAGGTAACATTTAAGCAATGTGGTAACAGTGACAGATAGAGCTTACCTGAAGGTAACATTTAAGTAATGTGGTGACAGTGACAGATAGAGCTTACCTGAAGGTAACATTTAAGTAATGTGGTATCAATGACAGATAGAGCTTACCTGATTGTAACATTTAAGTAATGTGGTATCAATGACAGGTAGAGCTTACCTGATTGTAACATTTAATCAATGTGGTATCAATGACAGATAGAGCTTACCTGATTGTAACATTTAAGTAATGTGGTATCAATGACAGGTAGAGCTTACCTGATTGTAACATTTAATCAATGTGGTATCAATGACAGATAGAGCTTACCTGATTGTAACATTTAAGTAATGTGGTATCAATGACAGGTAGAGCTTACCTGATTGTAACATTTAATCAATGTGGTATCAATGACAGATAGAGCTTACCTGATTGTAACATTTAAGTAATGTGGTATCAATGACAGGTAGAGCTTACCTGATTGTAACATTTAAGTAATGTGGTATCAATGACAGGTAGAGCTTACCTGATTGTAACATTTAATCAATGTGGTATCAATGACAGATAGAGCTTACCTGATTGTAACATTTAAGTAATGTGGTATCAATGACAGGTAGAGCTTACCTGATTGTAACATTCAATCAATGTGGTATCAATGACAGATAGTGCTTACCTGAAGGTAACATTTAAGTAATGTGGTAACAATGACAAATAGAGCTTACCTGATTGTAACATTTAAGTAATGTGGTAACAGTGACAGATTGAGCTTACCTGAAGGTAATATTTAAGAAATGTGGTATCAATGACAGATAGAGCTTACCTGAGGCAATGTGGTAACAGTGACAGATAGTGCTTACCTGAAGGTAACATTTAATCAATGTGGCAACAGTGACAGATATGGCTTACCTGATTGTAACATTTAAGCAATGTGGTATCAATTACAGATAGAGCTTACCTGAAGGTAACATTTAATCAATGTGGCAACAGTGACAAATAGAGCTTACCTGAAGGTAACATTTAAGCAATGTGGCAACAGTGACAGATATGGCTTACCTGATTGTAACATTTAAGCAATGTGGCAACAGTGACAGATATGGCTTACCTGATTGTAACATTTAAGTAATGTGGTATCAATGACAGATAGAGCTTACCTGAAGGTAACATTTAAGCAATGTGGTATCAATGACAGATAGAGCTTACCTGAAGGTAACATTTAAGCAATGTGGTAACAGTGACAGATAGAGCTTACCTGAAGGTAACATTTAAGCAATGTGGTATCAATGAAAGATAGAGCTTACCTGAAGGTAACATTTAAGCAAAGTGGTATCAATGACAGATAGTGCTTCATCTACACTTTTTAAAGTGACATTTTTCTTGTGTTTCATTATAGGAACAAATGGTCTGAAATGTTCGGCCTTCACTATCTGCTCTCGTTTCTGTGATACACAACAATAAAAACATGGTTATAGCATTTTCAAACATGGTTATAGCATTTTCACATTTAAATCTAATTTTTAGGCACTAAAATATACATTTGTAGCAATCATTCTAAGGATAAACATTATTGTAACTTGATAGATTAATCCAGATCTGTCATCTTAAACTTTTGTTGATTTTTTTTCAACAAATAGCTTTCTCACTAAAGTCTCCCGTATTACTTTTTAAATTCGACAAGTTAAATCTTTACTTTATCTTGATTCTTTTTTTTGAACAAATTCACAAAGTTAAAGAAATTAAAGTTTTCCCATTACCGTCTGCAAATATTCGACAAGTTCAAACAATGCTTTATCCAGTGCTTTCTCATGTATTGATTGTACTTTCTCAGGATACACTAGACTATTACTGAGTTTGCTGGGTAGAAGATCTGGGAACATGCCAATGATGTGGGAAGGATCTGTTAAAGAACAAATGAGCCGCGTCACGTCAAAACCAACATAGTGCGTTTGCGACCAGCATGGATCCAGACCAGCCTGCGCATCCGCGCAGTCTGATCAAGATCCATGCTGTTCGCTATCAGGTTCTCTACTTGTAATAGAGTTTGTAAGCCAACAGCATGGATCCTGATTAGACTGCGCGGATGCGCAGGCTGGTCTGGATCCATGCTGGTCGCAAACCCATTATGTTGGTTTTGTCGTGACGCGGCTCAAATATGTATAGTAAAACCTTTATTTAGGACAACCTCCATGTACAGACCATATGTAATATTTAGTACAGAAAACCTGTCAGTAAATTAAGGTCAATGCATTTTGTTTCCATTTTAATCAATATAAGGGCAATATAAGCTTTGTTTGCTGAGAACCTGTCAACAGAGAACATCTTTTACAAATATATATTTTGTTATTTTGAAAAATTTTCTGATATTATGTAATTAATAATTGATTAATTCAAGTAAAATTCAGAATTTTCAGGGAAAAAAAGTTGTTATTTTATTTACTCACCTATTTCCAACTGTGTAAAAATTTCTAATGCTTCTTTAAACTTGTTTGTATTGAACAGATGTACGGCATACCTGGCCTGAATACTGTTAATAGCCAATTCCTTCTCTTCCATCGTAATATTATTGTCTTGCAACTAGAAAAATAATTTATTTCTTAATCTATTAGTTTGTCTTTCTATGTTCTTCAGGACCCATGTTCATAGATAAATTAAACAAACCCATTTTGGGATAAAGTTTATAAGTAACAAGAGCTGTCGGTAGGACAGCACGCTCGACTATTCTAAGTGCTTGATAGTAAAAGAGCCTTGATAATGTTAAATTTTTTAAGATCACAAAAGGTCTAATTTTTTTTTAATAAATTCATGTTATAGGCTTAGAGAGAGTCTAATTATACAGTATTGGCTTGTCTATTCGGAAGGTAATGTCACAAGGTTGTTTTATTGAGTATAATAATACTAATTACCTATGAATACAAAAATTTGACAGAAAAGGTACATAGGCTTCTAATTAAGATGTTTTATCAAGTAAATCACTGCTTTATTTTTATGAATGCATAAAATTGTCCCAAAAAAGGGCACAAACCCTTCAGTAGTAATTGAGGTAACAGCTTACAAGCAAAACTTTACCATGAATTTCTAAGTTGAAAAAGGGGAGAAAAATCCGCCTAAATGCAAGATAAAATTATGGATCTTTGTCAGTGACCTACAATTATGACCCTAAATGCATATGTGAAGTTTTAAATAAATATCTTTAATAGTTAATGAGATATGTAAAATTTGCATGTAAACATTAACCAAGAGACTAAGTAGAAAAGGGGATATGAATCAGCCTTAATGCAAGATAGAGTTATGGAACTTGGTCAGTGACATACAATTATGACCCTCCAATTATGACCCTAAGTGCATGTGTAAAGTTTCAAGTAAATATCTTTGAAGACCTTTAACCTCTAACCAAAATTTCTAAGTTTCAAAGGGGCAAATAATTCTTCAAATTTTGCAGGCAGAGTCATGCAATTTTGCAAAATGATGTACATTGTTACTATAAAAAAGTATTTTAAATTTCATTTGAATATCTCAAGCAATAATTGAGATATTTGACTTAACAAAAAAACTTTAACCAAAATTTCTAAGTTCCAAAGGGGCATAATTCTGTCAATATTGTAGGCAGAGTTATCCAACTTGTCAATCTGATGTACCTTGTTACTATAAATAAGTATTGTAAGTTTCAATTGAATATCTCAAGCAATAATTGAGATATTTGATTTTACAAAAAACTTTAACCAAAATTTCTAAGTTAAAAAGGGGCATAATTCTGTCAATATTGTAGGCAGAGTTATCTAACTTGTCAATCTGATGAACCTTGTTACTATAAATAAGTATTGTAAGTTTCAATTGAATATCTCAAGTAATTATTGAGATATTTGACTTTACAGAAAACTTTAACCAAAATTTCTAAGTTAAAAAGGGGCATAATTCTGTCAATATTGTAGGCAGAGTTATCCAACTTGTCAATATGATGTACCTTGTTACTATAAATAAGTATTGTAAGTTTCAATTGAATATCTCAAGTAATGATTGAGATATTTGACTTTACAGAAAACTTTAACCAAAATTTCTAAGTTAAAAAGGGGCATAATTCTGTCAAAATTGTAGGCAGAGTTATCCAACTTGTCAATATGATGTACCTTGTTACTATAAATAAGTATTGTAAGTTTCAATTGAATATCTCAAGTAATGATTGAGATATTTGACTTTACAGAAAACTTTAACCAAAATTTCTAAGTTAAAAAGGGGCATAATTTCTGTCAATATTGTAGGCAGAGTTATCCAACTTGTCAATATGATGTACCTTGTTACTATAAATAAGTATTGTAAGTTTCAATTGAATATCTCAAGTAATGATTGAGATATTTGACTTTACAAAAAACTTTAACCAACGCAGACGCCGACGCGGACGCTGACGCCGACGCCGACGCCGGGGCGACTACAATAGCTCTCATATTCTTCGAATAGTCGAGCTAATAATATAAATTACAAAAATAACTGGATCAAAATAACAACCAGTTTTAGGATCAAAACATCTCTTGTAAAGAAATTATCAATATTTTCTAAAATTTCATCATCCATCATGATTTCAAGTATACTTTTTTTATCTTTTAAGTTAATATTAATTCTAACATTCCTCATGATTTTGTCACTATAGACAAAGAAGAAAAAAAGCTGTGTTAAACTGCCAATAAACACTGGTAAGGGACTACTTGTATATGCGGCTGTTATGTTTTCTCCTTCGATAATATAGTTGACAAAGCTACCGTATAAGTGGTTTTTTTCTGCGGGCTCCAAATTCTGCCGTTTTTCCAAATTTTGGCATGTTTTTATTTCTGCGGACTTTATTTCTGCGGCACAGTCTTTGGACAAAACATGATTTAAATTCTGCGACTCGTCTTATCAAAAGCTTAGTCACATTAACCTATATATTATATTTGCATGTACACGTTCCCATTTGATTATCGTTGTCACCGCAAAACTGTATAGTAATTACAAACAATTATATTGTTTGCTTGCAAACAAATATAATGCGCAACAATAGAAAGGTATACATCTTTGATCAGCGTGAAGTGACGTGTGAAAATATATCCCAGCATAATTAACAATAAGTACATCCTTAAAAACACAGATTACAAACTTAGCCGTCAGCAATTTTATACAACTTGAAAAACCGCTAGCCGTTATAATCTGTTAGTCGTTATTACTTTAGACGAAATAGGTAGGATACATATCGTAGCATGTAAGAGAAATATTCTGCGGATTTTATTTCTGCGGTGCCGAAACTGACCGCAGAAAACGCAGAAATAAAGTCACCACAGAAAAAAACACTTATACGGTATTTAAAGCAACAATAAAAAAGCCTTTTGTTGATATTTTTAGTTCTTATGATGGTTTCTTTTCATTCAATACTGATATAATATCTCACATACACTAACGCCATAGATTTGATCCAAATCAGTAAATAAATAGTTCGACAAAACGCGCCAGTCCGTAATCTGAGCGTAATGACTTCATCTTAAATATACAACTCATTGAATGACATCATTTCAAGCATACAAGAACACTGATGTAAATACAATACAATCCAGTCTAAGACGTAAATTTTATTGTTGAAAATTTGATTTTATAACATTTTTTTCTTATTGTTTCTTTTGTTTAATAATTTCTATATCTCAACAACAGTAGGGTGCAAAATCAAACAGAGTCATATATGAAAATCGGCACCGGAAGTAATCTCCGCTTGAAAAAATAACATAATTGATCTTCCTTATTTTATCTTTTTAGAATCGAAATAATATCGGTCTGTTCGGTGTTTATCGGCTATATTACACCGGTTTGTCGTTTTGATGGGAAAAAATTAACCACTCAGGCCTACAGCCTTCGTGGTCAAGTCCTACACATCAAAACTCCAAACCGGTGTTAAATAGCCGATAAACACCGTTAAGACCGATGTTATTTCTTAAATATCAAATATAATTATGAAAATAAACAAATTGGAGAAATTCTAAAATATGAATGCCACAAGGGTGAGAAAAATGTGCAGCCTGACCAGGACTAGAACCTGGGACCCTCAGTATACTGTTCTGCCGCTCTACCAACTGAGCTATCCATCTGCTTACACATCTTCCCCCCTAAATAGTGAACAGTTCTAAACCGTGACATAAATTTTGATCGTGATCCTGGTCAAGCAGCATCTACGGACTCACATAGTAAATAAATCTTTGTAAAGCTATACGATTTATATAGTGTGTATAATAAGTCCAAAAGAACAAGCATTTGATAGTATTGCGGGCAATACAGTAGTCCCCTACCGGTCCCTCAAAAAGTTCTTTAATTGTCATACACTCCTGTGTATTGCCATTTATAATGAATTTGAGGATGAAGTCTGTATTTGAAAATATCGACCACAAAACATAATAAAATAAGTTTGTTTATATCACAGTAATGTGTTAAGTTTCCATGCTTAGTAAGGAAATTATTATTATACAACCTTGTCATATTATTACGATGTGGGATTTTAAAGTAAATCCTATAAGGAATGAAGAAGTTGGAGGGAAAATACCAGTTTCTCGAAAAAAATCTAAGTTCAAGGGGGACATAATTCTGGAAATAGTCTTGCTAGAGTATTTAACCTTCTCAAAAATGTCGAGTGATAATAAGAAACATATATATGAAGTTTGAAGTAGATACATTAGGAAATAAAGAAGTTATTTAAAAAAGACAACATTTTTTCCCCTAAAAAATCTAAGTTCAAGGGAGGTAATATTAATATTTTTTGTGCTAGAGTTATAAACCTTGTCACATATGATGTGGTTGATGACCAGGAACTTATATTTAAAGTTTGAAGTAAACACCTTAAGAAATAAAAGAACATATAGTGAAAAAGCTGAAAAATTTAAATCAGAAATCTTGAAATTCAGGCTATTTGTTGCCATAGCAACCAGAATTTTCAACATAGGAAGAAAATAAAAAGATGTGCATAATCTCCAGACTGCCATCTACCCATATTTCAAGTTTCATAAAAATATTTTCAGTACTTTTTGAGTTATCACTGGATCCAGTTTATGTGTTAAATTTGCCATATTTTCAGACTATTTGTTGCCATAGCAACCAGAATTTTCAACATAGGAAGAAAAAAAAAAGACGTGCATAATCTCCATACTGCCATCTATCCATATATCAAGTTTCATAAAAAATATTTTCAGTACTTTTTGCGTTATCGCGGGATCCAGTTTTGTGGACGGACGGACTGACGGACTGACAGACTGACAGACAGACAGACAGACGGACAGACAGACGGACAGACAGACAGACGGACAGACGGACGGAGGGTAAACCTAAAGTCCCCTCCGGTTAAACCGGTAGGGGACTAATAACTAGTTATCTCCCCTGACATGATGACCAATAGTTCCTTGATGTTAAATTAAATAAAAGGGAATTTTAAGAATTTGCAGTTAACTACTTATTTTTTACTATGTATTACATAAGGGCACTTAGATAACTCAAGGTAAACCTATTTAAAGCTTTTTGAACAATGAACTCACATGGAATGTACAATAACGTCTCTGGAATATGATATCCACTAACCTTTAATTGTTTGGCAACTTGAAAATGTTTGTTTTTCAAAAGACAATTAACACGTTCATCAATAGGTCTCAGTGTCAACATGAATACATCATCTCTACATAGAAGAAATATCACATTCCTGGCGGAGAAAAATTGTCATTTTGTTTTAATATGTTTATATTACACAAAACTTATGTTGCTCAATAAACCATTGACTGCAACCGTGTTTAAAGCTTATATGTCAAAATAATCCAATGAAAAGCTGTGTTACATTAAACATGCAGTATCATAACTATACATGTATATAAATTATAATACTCATTTATTAAAATTTTTAATCTAGTGTATATTAATCATTCATTTGCATCAGCCTGATACATTCAAATACCATACGCATCACCTATATCACTATCACTATACAAATTACCTATAAATGTTAGAAACAATAAAAATTATTGCTGTATTGGGAATGTTAAACATAATAGTGTCACAGTGAACTTACCTTCCCTTACATACAGCCTAAAATGCCACAGTGAAACTGACCTGGTCTTACATACAGTGTTAAATGTCACAGCAGAACTAACCTTCACTTTCATACAGTGTTAAATGTCACAGTGAAACTTACCTTCCCTTACATACAATGTTAAATGTCACAGTGGAACTAACCTTCCCTTACATACAGCATTAAATGTCACAGTGGATTTTACCTTTCCTTAATTACAGTGTTGAATGTCACAGTGAAACTTACCTTTCCTTACATACAGCGTTAAATGTCACAGTGGACCTTACCTTTCCTTACATAAAGTGTTGAATGTCACAGTGAAACTTACCTTTCCTTACATACAACATTAAATGTCACAGTGGAACTTACCTTTCCTTACATACAGTGTTAAATGTCACAGTGGAACTTACTTTCCTTACATACAGTGTTAAATGTCACAGTGGAACTTACTTTCCTTACATACAGTGTTAAATGTCACAGTGAAACTTACCTTTCTTTACATACAGCATTAAATGTCACAGTGGTACATACAGTGTTAAATGTCACAGTGAAACTTACCTCCCCTTACATACAGTGTTAAATGTCACAGCGGAACTTACCTTCCCTTACATACAGCATTAAATGCCACAGTGAAAACTTACCTTGCCTTACATACAGTGTTAAATGTCACAGTGGAACTTACCTTCCCTTACATACAGCGTTAAATGTAACAGTGGAACTTACCTTTCCTTACATACAGTGTTAAATGTCACAGTGAAACTTACCTTCCCTTACATACAGTGTTAAATGTCACAGTGGAACTTACCTTTCCTTACATACAGCGTTAAATGTCACAGTGGAACTTACCTTTCCTTACATACAGTGTTAAATGTCACAGAGAAACTTACCTTCCCTTACATACAGCGTTTAAATGTAACAGTGGAACTTACCTTCCCTTACATACAGTGTTAAATGTCACAGTGGAACTTACCTTTCCTTACATACAGTGTTAAATGTCACAGAGAAACTTACCTTCCCTTACATACAGCGTTAAATGTAACAGTGGAACATATGTTTCCTTACATACAGCGTTAAATGTCACAGTGGAACTTACCTTTCCTTACATACAGTGTTAAATGTCACAGAGAAACTTACCTTCCCTTACATACAGTGTTAAATGTCACAGTGGAACTTACCTTGCTTTACATACAACATTTGTCACAGTGGATTTTACCTTTCCTTACATACAGTGTTAAATGTAACAGTGGAACTTACCTTTCCTTACATACAGTGTTAAATGTCACAGAGAAACTTACCTTCCCTTACATACAGTGTTAAATGTCACAGTGGAACTTACTTTCCTTACATACAGTGTTAAATGTAACAGTGGAACTTACCTTTCCTTACATACAGTGTTAAATGTCACAGAGAAACTTACCTTCCCTTACATACAGTGTTAAATGTCACAGTGAAACTTACCTTCCCTTACATACAGCGTTAAATGTAACAGTGGAACATATGTTTCCTTACATACAGCGTTAAATGTCACAGTGGAACTTACCTTTCCTTACATACAGTGTTAAATGTCACAGAGAAACTTACCTTCCCTTACATACAGTGTTAAATGTCACAGTGGAACTTACCTTGCTTTACATACAACATTTGTCACAGTGGATTTTACCTTTCCTTACATACAGTGTTAAATGTAACAGTGGAACTTACCTTTCCTTACATACAGTGTTAAATGTCACAGAGAAACTTACCTTCCCTTACATACAGTGTTAAATGTCACAGTGGAACTTACTTTCCTTACATACAGTGTTAAATGTAACAGTGGAACTTACCTTTCCTTACATACAGTGTTAAATGTCACAGAGAAACTTACCTTCCCTTACATACAGTGTTAAATGTAACAGTGAAACTTACCTTTCCTTACATACAACATTTGTCACAGTGAAACTAACCTTTCTTTACATACATCGTTAACTGTAACAGTGGAACTTACCTTCCCTTACATACAGTGTTAAATGTCACAGCGGAACATACCTTTCCTGACATACAGCGCTAAATGTAACAGTGGAACTTACCTTTCCTTACATACAGTGTTAAACGTCAAGTTGAAACTTACCTTCCCTTACATACAGTGTTAAATGTCACAGTGAAACTTACCTTCCCTTACATTCAGTGTTTAATGTCACAGTGGAACTTACCTTTCCTTACATACAGCATTAAATGTCACAGTGGAACTTACCTTTCTTTACATACATCGTAAACTGTAACAGTGGAACTTACCTGCCCTTACAAACAGTGTTAAATATCACAGAGAAACTTACCTTCCCTTACATACAGTGTTAAATGTAACAGTGAAACTTACCTTGCCTTACATACAGTGTTAAATGTCACAGTGGAACTTACCTTCCCTTACATACAGCGTTAAATGTAACAGTGGAACTTACCTTGCCTTACATACAGTGTTAAATGTCACAGTGGAACATACCTTCCCTTACATACAGCGTTAAATGTCACAGAGAAACTTACCTTGCCTTACATACAGTGTTAAATGTCACAGTGGAACATACCTTTCCTTACATACAGCGTTAAATGTCACAGAGAAACTTACCTTCCCTTACATACAGCGTTAAATGTAACAGTGGAACATACCTTTCCTTACATACAGCGTTAAATGTCACAGTGGAACTTACCTTTCCTTACATACAGTGTTAAATGTCACAGAGAAACTTACCTTCCCTTACATACAGTGTTAAATGTGACAGTGGAACTTACCTTGCCATACATACAACATTTGTCACAGTGGATTTTACCTTTCCTTACATACAGTGTTAAATGTAACAGTGGAACTTACCTTTCCTTACATACAGTGTTAAATGTCGCAGAGAAACTTACCTTCCCTTACATACAGTGTTAAATGTCACAGTGGAACTTACTTTCCTTACATACAGTGTTAAATGTAACAGTGGAACTTACCTTTCCTTACATACAGTGTTAAATGTCACAGAGAAACTTACCTTCCCTTACATACAGTGTTAAATGTAACAGTGGAACTTACCTTTCCTTACATACAGCATTAACATGTTACAGTGAAACTTACCTTCCCTTACATTTAGTGTTAAATGTCACAGTGGAACTTACCTTTCCTTACATACAGTATTAAATGTCACAGTGAAACTTACCTTTCTTTACATACATCGTAAACTGTAACAGTGGAACTTACCTTCCCTTACATACAGTGTTAAATGTCACAGTGAAACTTACCTTGCCTTACATACAGTGTTAAATGTCACAGCGGAACTTACCTTTCCTTACATACAGCATTAAATGTAACAGTGGAACTTACCTTTCCTTACATACAGTGTTAAATGTCACAGTGAAACTTACCTTCCCTTACATACAGTGTTAAATGTCACAGTGGAACTTACCTTCCCTTACATACAGCATTAAATGTCACAGTGGAACTTACCTTTCTTTACATACATCGTAAACTGTAACAGTGGAACTTACCTGCCCTTACATACATTGTTAAATATCACAGTTAAACCTACCTTGCCTTACATACAGCATTAACATGTTTCATCTCAATCTGCTGTATAGAAATGCTGGGATCAAATGTTCTAACTTCCATGTACTTTGGTAACACTGCCAGTACATATGGGGGATCAAATGCTGGTAATGTAAAACATAATTGTCTGTTCATTCTAAGGAATGCAATTAAAATTTATTCTTTAAATCCATTTTGTGAACCCATAACCTGCTGGAACCAAAAGTAATAAGCTTTTGTCACAAGTATAGCCTAATTTTTGTAGTATGAATATTACAGTCCCTTCAATTTTGAATAGACTATTAAAGCAACATGCCTCCAGATTTGACATGCAAATTTTTATAAAAAAATTGAAAATGTAATTTAAACATGAAAATGGTGAAATTTTGAATTTAAAAACATCTGCAGATGTGTTCATACGGCGATTATCATGGAAACTTCCATGTGACACGTTAGTCCCATTCCATGAAAAGGGGCGTATGATACTTAAAATATTTGATATATATGCTGCAAAATATAGATAAAAATACCTTAAACACGGGAAAAAGATGTAAATTTACCCATATGATGAGGTATTCCAGTCCATGTTATAGTTTCATTTTTTGGCTTAGCTCTAGAGTTGAGGAACACAGAAGTATTGTCATAACCAAGGAGAATATAGTCATCATCAATCTTCGTCATTAAAGGCTCTTTCAGACTGTTACCAAAGTTAAACACTTCCTTATATTTCCCAGTCTCTGGCTAGAACAGAATACAACAAGCATCAGAGAAATGAAAAACTATATAATAAAAATTACGAAAAAAATACAGAATTTTTTAAGAAATTTTATTAACAATAGATTAAAATAAGAAAACTAGAATAAAGTGGTTAAAATACAAATAAAAATCATTTGGATACTTTTGGGGTAATGTTCTTTGTCATTGAAAGTATTTTGAAAAGGTCGATACATGTACTTTATAACTAATCCATCTACTGCAGCAAAAATTGGATCCTGCAGCATCCAAAACTGGGAATATATTGGACTGTTATATGGTATAATGTGAAAGCAAAAATTAGGTTAAAGGATATAAAATAAATGTGTATATTTTGTAACCTACCTTAAATAGTAAATATTTGTCTTACCCATAACCTTCTTTGAAAAAAAAAAATCTGTTTTTGTAATCATGTATAATTATACCTCAAGTAGTAAATATTCATCTTTGTAACCAATGTAGAGACATTTTTTGCACCACACCATATCTTTAACATACTTGTCCATCATTAAATCATACTGCAGTATAAACAAAACACCAACAGATGAAAATTTAATATGAATTAGCAAAGGAGCAAACACTTATAAATTGTCCCATCAGAAGTCAGTAAGTCAGTAATTTTTTTTCACACATTATTCTACCCAAATTAAGCCATAATTTTAAAACTATCACAGTTTATATCAAGGGGCTCTGAGTTTGTCCACCCCATTGAGAAGCTTTTCGTTGTTTTTTCCAAAATTCAATTAAGGGATTTTAATATGTTCATGGGGCTTTGGCCGCATACTGTGCAGCAATTAAGGGATTTATGTTCATGGGGCTTTGGCCGCATACTGTGCAGCAATTAAGGGATTTATGTTCCTGAGGCTTTGGCCGCATACTGTGCAGCAATTAAGGGATTTATGTTCATGGGGCTTTGGCCGCATACTGTGCAGCAATTAAGGGATTTATGTTCATGGGGCTTTGGCCGCATACTGTGCAGCAATTAAGGGATTTATGTTCATGGGGCTTTGGCCGCATACTGTGCAGTTATCATCAACATTCATGAAATCTGCCTAAGCTTATTGAAGGTGAGCCTGCTCAGTTTTAGTATTTTTTACATTACAAAAAATGATAATAATGGATTTTTTTAAAATCAAAACAAGACAAGCCCACTATACAAAACACTGAATGAATTATCACAAATTCAATTATATATCTATGGTATTAATTTACATTGTATCCCAGTACAACCATTTTTCAATCACAACCTAAGTTCAAACACATTCTTAATTTGGCGTCAATGCTGTCATGTTGGACTAATGTGCCAAAAGTCTCATGTTGTATTGACATCAACTCCTACAGAAATGCCATACTTAATTCATTTGTCAGATATTATCAGAAAACAATAAGAAATTGTTTGTTTTATTGTAATCATGTAAAATTTTCCTAATTTAACTATATCAAAATAGTCACATGTTTAAAATTGTGATTCATTTTTTTTGGGGTAAGTGATTTTTTTTTTATGAAGTATCAGCTGCACAGTATGACCATTTCCCTCAATCTTGGGTGTATTGCAAAATAAGTATTTAGGGTGATGTACCACTTAAAGCAGCATGCCTCCAGATTCATGCTAATTTTCATGAAAAATTTGAAAATGTATTTAAGTGAATAATATCGTCAAGGAATCAAAAGGAAGCAATTTACACATTATCAATGGCACTTGAAACCCATGTAAATTACCAAAAAGAGTTAAAATATGCTAAAATAGCCCCTAATGCGTTAGTAAAGCAGTAGAAATATAGTACAAATACTGAAAAATCAGTCTTTAATTGCACAAAACATGTAAATAATTACTTGAATCTGGAAATTTTTACTTTTCCTAAAACTCAATACATTTTTCTGAAATTTGATTTTATTGAAATATTTTGGCTCATATCAAGGCATGTAGCTTTAATATTCATCAGACTTTACAAAGGGGTTCTTATTTATAAAATCTTATTTATTATCAAGGGTTTTTCAGGTGATGACTGTAGATCAGCTGTAAGTGATACCAGCCTGCAGATGTCGACAAGTTCCCATATTTGGTAATTTTATAAAGTGGGGAAGATAAATTGGCTGTTTTGGTCAGATGCATCTATGATTTGCATCCCAAAAGTGTACCAAGAGTCACAGGTGCCTTTTACGGCCTTTTTTTGTACACATGAACTATAGCCATACCGATGCTTTGTACTATACATTATGTTATAACATTTAATGTAAGTTTTTGAAAATCCTGAAAGCTGTTGAAAATTGCTGAATAGACTATTGTGAATTTTTCTACATCTTTTAACAGTCCTGGCATATCTTGAACAAAATATTCTGGGGTGTTTAAACTGTTGTTTGAATTTAGGTTAAAATATTCCGGGAATGGGCTGAGTTGTTCATTTTGTATTAATCAATTTCTAAGCAAGATCAAGGTAACATTGAAAAAGTTCAAACCATAAAATGATGGTAGATGTATTAATATGCAAAACTAAATTTAAAGCGATATTTTCCCTATGACTTATTATTGGCTAAAAACAGCTTAACTGTTTAAATATTGGCTGTTCTGGGATATATACAGTGATGTTTTGTTTTTTTTACAGTAGGTGCAAAAAATTTAAAACTAGATATAGTGCTATATGCCTCTAATGACGAGTAGCCAGAGCAGTAGTCACTTACGTAAAATGTTTGGGATATCTAATTGTATTAGCTTTATCTATATATATAGATATACAAAATTATGAATAAGTAACTTTCATATACATATATAATGCAAGCCACAGCCTAAATAAGTCCATTTTTTCCACACACAGCCAGTGCTAAATTAACATAAAATGATGAAAAATCTTGGAATTACCCAACATCGAGTTTTTCCACGTTAAAACGTGGCCTTACAAATAATTTTTAGGAAAAATTGTTGTTTTGTGGCTTTTTTTATTTTTTTTTTAATTAAGGTTTAAAATAAAATACAATAATAAAAAATCTATACTGACCTTTAGTTCTATGAAAGAGTCTCCAGTCCACTCAAGAATCTGTAAAATGTAAATCTATACAATGTACTTTCAAAAGAAGAAATTTGTCAATTTTGACAAAATAATTGAAAGGCCAATTCTCTCCCCTCCTCCACATTTTGACAAGCAACAATGCAATCAAGTTCCACATATTCATTATTTCTTTGATGGTGTGTATTAGAAACATAATTGAGCCGCATCATGACAAAACCAACATAATGCGTTTGCGACCAGCAAGGATCCAGACCAGCCTGCGCATCCGCACAGTCTGATCTGAATCCATACTGTTCGCTTACAAACCCTATAACAAGTAGTGAAACTGATAGCGAACAGCATGGATTCTGATTAGAATGCGCGGATGCACATGCTTGTCTGGATCCATGCTGGTCGCAAACCCACTATGTTGGTTTTGTCATGACGCGGCTCATATTATTTCAGTTTTCAGTTCACTATCAGGAACTTTAACTGATACATTATTGAAGTGTAGTTAAAAAGTAAAAGGAAAAACAATACAAATCTGACTCCTACCAAAAGTTTCTTGCCCACTGCCACACATACTTTCAGATTTGTACCATATATACCACTTGAATCTTTTTCATTCTGAAACGATAACTTAGCTTTTGCAACATTTTTCTCTCCCATTAGGTTTTCCAACTGCTATATAATATCATAATCTCACAGAAAGAAAAACTTTTTCACATATAATCAATCCTTCTAGTGCTAACCGTATCAAAACTTGTGACTTTACAGTGCCAGTAGTTCACAAAATCACAACCAGGTTAACTTACACATTTATGCAATCTGACCTGATGCAGCATATAGTTGACAGTTTAATTTTCAACATTTTGCTATCACATATAAAACAATGAACTGGTCTAAATTCAAAATAGAATATGATCATTACATGTATATAATATAGAGATAGAGTCAGTGACACGTAATTTGTCTCTAAACAATCCCAAATGCTGATTGGCAAGAATTATCTTTTATATTACACTTACAACCTTTCAACTAAGTGTTTGTTTGTTAAAATTTCATTACTGGTTCATATACACATGTCACTCCATACAAGTCATATCCATACAAAAACAACAAAATTAATTAGAAAGATTATTTCAGAGTAAAATTTATATACAAATAAATTAATATATTTTATTGGTTACTATGGTAACAGATGCATTCTGACATTACATGAGTATAAAAGTATCATACCTGTACTGTTACTGCCATTACATTCATGCCCCTTGTGTTCAGAAGAGGCATATTCTTAGATTTAAATGTCTCTAGGTCATGAACATTCAGCATATTGTCTGAAACATGTTGTAATAAAAGACATCAGGAAAGTTTAAAATAATATATGTTGTAATAAAAGACATCAGGAATGTTTGAAATAATATATGTTGTAATAAAAGACATCAGGAATGTTTGAAATAATATATGTTGTAATAAAAGACATCAGGAAAGTTTGAAATAGTATATGTTGTAATAAAAGACATCAGGAAAGTTTGAAATAATATATGTTGTAATAAAAGACATCAGGAATGTTTGAAATAATATATGTTGTAATAAAAGACATCAGGAATGTTTGAAATAATATATGTTGTAATAAAAGACATCAGGAAAGTTTGAAATAGTATATGTTGTAATAAAAGACATCAGGAAAGTTTGAAATAGTATATGTTGTAATAAAAGACATCAGGAAAGTTTGAAATAGTATATGTTGTAATAAAAGACATCAGGAAAGTTTGAAATAATATATGTTGTAATAAAAGACATCAGGAAAGTTTGAAATAGTATATGTTGTAATAAAAGACGTCAGGAAAGTTTGAAATAATATATGTTGTAATAAAAGAAGTCAGGAAAGTTTGAAATAGTATATGTTGTAATAAAAGACATCAGGAAAGTTTGAAATAATATATGTTGTAATAAATACATATGTTGCAATAAAAGACATCAGGAAAGTTTGAAATAATATATGTTGTAATAAAAGACATCAGGAAAGTTTGAAATAATATATGTTGTAATAAAAGACATCAGGAAAGTTTGAAATAATATATGTTGTAATAAAAGACATCAGGAAAGTTTGAAATAATATATGTTGTAATAAAAGACATCAGGAAAGTTTGAAATAATATATGTTGTAATAAAAGACATCAGGAAAGTTTGAAATAATATATGTTGTAATAAAAGACATCAGGAAAGTTTGAAATAATATATGTTGTAATAAAAGACATCAGGAAAGTTTGAAATAGTGTATGTTGTAATAAAAGACATCAGGAAAGTTTGAAATAATATATGTTGTAATAAAAGACATCAGGAAAGTTTGAAATAGTATATGTTGTAATAAAAGACATCAGGAAAGTTTGAAATAATATATGTTGTAATAAAAGACATCAGGAATGTTTGAAATAATATATGTTGTAATAAAAGACATCAGGAATGTTTGAAATAATATAGAAAGTTCAAATAAACAAATATGGGCACAATCATGAATTTAATGATCAACATTATTTTTTGTCCAATCACATTGTAGTATTTTTCAAATTTCTGCTAAGTCTAACTTTGGTTAATGTGTACTAACTAAATAAAATTCACTTAATCTGTCGTCTAACCGCAGTCTAACAAATTTCAATAATGCATTATATTAGGGAGGAGTTAGAGGTGTGATTTGCACTCTGAATTGTAAAATATCTAGGTTAGCAAAACAATGCCAAGAAAAAAACAATTAAGCGAGGTCAGGTGTTTCTAAATGTGAGGATATAATCAATTAATTTATTACATAGATAATACATGTGGGGCATGCAGAGACAAATGATTACATAGTAATTTTTTTTATATCCTTTTAACTCTAAGAAAAATGTCTGTTACAAATTGCTGACTGTTTTTTTTCTAGAAAAAGTAACCACACGAAATTTTCTTTCAGTTGATAGAAATGAACTGCAGTATTAAGAATAAAATGATTACATTTTTTGGCTGGAAAACTAATTGTAAATGAACCCCCTCCACCTGTAAAAATAGATTGACACACAGAAAAACTGTTTTTCAAATGAGGAAATCAATAGGGATTTTAAATGTTAGTGAATAACTTAAAGCTAATAACGAATTTGTGTAAATTTTTATTTGTTTAAATTATTAATATAATGTATTTTCTCACATTTTCCATTTATTTATAAAGGATGTACACATTTCATTAACTCCATTGTTTTTACCAAATTGCATCTTTTTCCTCGTGTTTTTTTTTAGCATGATAGTCGTACTGTAGATAAAGGTATAAATTCTGTGACATTTCAGTAAAAAATGTGCCTGATTATTTGTTGATAGGGTCATTTATTTAGGTTATCTAAATGTGAAATGTTAGAAACTTGACAAGGTGTAGACATCTTGCAGAGCGAAAGGGCGGAGCTATCAGTGATTTAGTGAAATGCCTTGTTTTTGGTTGAAAAAATAATGTTGATCATTAAATAGGTTAATGTTTAATAATATGCATTAACAAAAATAATTGGTCGCCTGCCTGCGGCAGGCTTGACCAATTATTTTTGTTAATACATATTGTTAAACACTAACCTATACGTAATGACACGTTCAGTCTGCATTTTTAAATATCAGTTTTGGGAATATAATAATTATAGTTTATATTGTCACTTAGTGTTAGAAATTATTTTTTGTCCAATCGGTTTGCAGTATTTCAAATGAATCGTAACACATTTACTTTGGTAAATCGGCAAACTGTTAATCAGTCAAGTAAATCGACTTTTCATAAAAATAATTTAAAACACTAAGCCAGTTAAAGTTTATTAGTATGTTTATTAGTATGTATTTACAAAATTAAATTGGTTGCGCGTCTGTGCCACGCCTGACCAATTAAAATATTGTAAATACGTACTAATAAACTTTAACGTATGCGTAGTGCACTAACCAGATAACTTGTTAATACATTAAACTAATAAAACTTCTTAAAAGGAGTATAATTAATGTAAATAAAGAAATTATTAGTCAACAAAAGGACATGACAAAGAGGTTAATGAATTTTTTTCTTGCATTAACATCTGTAGAAGCACCATCAGACGCATTTAAAGACTAAGCTAGCAAGGCGAGAGATTAAATAAGTCTGAGGTCGTCATTCAATTATGCTGTTTTTACATACTTCTAGCGCAATTTTTTAATAAAGGTTATTGTGTGAGAAGTCAGTGCTATATGTCAGTCTGCAGGTCCGTGAAGTCTCACGAGTCTCACCAGTCCTCACTGCTGGACGCTCAATCTTAGTGTTTGAAATTATAATTTTATAATCACTGACATTAAATAAAATTGCAAAATGAATCAGTTTTGAACTAAAAATGAAATTAATCAGGAAATGGTTTTAAGACTATATACTTATCACAACATGATAAATACACTTACCATACACAGCCAGTAACAAAGAAAATTCAGGAACTGGATGCATCTGTAACAAAGCAAATAATATTTTATTGAAGAAACAAAAAAAAAAAAAAACATAAGCTGACTATCAGATAGCCTGCTCACCTTATATGAAGTACTTGATAATTGAATTACAAGTAATAGAAAGAGCACCGAAACACGAGGCTATCTGATTTGTACGAGGGGGCGTAGCCCCCGAGTATTAATCAGATTGCCGAGTGTTTTGGTGTTCTTTCTCTTTTGTATCATAGTCAAACATAAAAGCACGTTCCCTGTTGTCACAATATGAAACCCCGGCAAAAATGAACCAATGAACGAACATCTGAATATGACATTTCTGTCACTTTCCCTTTCTCTGCCGTCACAATATGTAAACCCCAGCAAAAATGAGCCAATCAATGGGCATGTTCTGGAGTGCGGGTAACTAATACCCGCACTCCAGTTAACGCACTGTGCATGTATATGTATACGATTTAACCCTGACACATTTTCAACAGAAAGGTCTCAAAACTATGATACAACAGTTCCAAAAAAGCTCTTATTGATAGGATTATAAGAAATTTTAGGTATTTCGAAATTGAAATTGAAAGTGGAAAATTTAGGAAAGACTCTTTTAAATAAACTATGTTGGGAGGAAAAAGAGGAACAATAAAGATTCATAGTAATACCTTATCGTAAAACTGTGGGGTGGTACAAAAAATTGTGAGTACTTAGATATTCTAAGTAAAAAGGGGGCATAATTTCTCAAAACCTACTGCAGATTTAACTTACTTGCCTGCAATTTGAGATGATAGTTATATAATTATTAGTATTCAAAGTTTTAACATTATCTTAATGGTATAGGTAATATATAGTAAAAAATGTGCCATAGTTTGAAATCCACAAACAGGCATAATTTTGTTAAAATTCTTTACAGAGTTACAAATGTATGTCCTCTTGCCTAGACTTTGTGATGATAATCACTTATACCTGCTATATATTTACCTTGGACACTGGCTTTCCAAATACTTTGTAGACATCAGGGTCTTTAACTCTTACTTTCTGTTTGTTCTCTGAAAAGTACAGCACATGCAGAAAGAATGAAAAAGATAATATTATAATTTGAACCAGTTGGGCACTTGTAAAGTGATATTCAAATATTTGTTTTAACTTATCTAACTGTTTAAGTACTAGTCCTCCAACAGTCCATTCAGGGATTTCAAAACAAAAATTGAGCCAGATGTGCAAGCTTGCCTGGGTCTACATTGTATACTCAGTTGTGGCAACAAGTTCAGCATGTTATATCCTTTCGGCGGCCACCACCTTTTCAAGCATTTTCATATTGACCCCCTACCTCAAAGTGTCGCCTCTCAGTCCATATAGGCAGTTACTGGCGATGTTTCAACCCTATGACATTCTGATTTAGTGGTGTGTGACATAAAAGCACGCGTCAGAGCATGCGATTTCAGGACGTGACGACATGCGCAGTCTGTTATGGTGATGTATGCGCGGCTAAAAAAAAAACGGAAGTATAAACGCAGTGCAGCTGTCTCCTACATGGTTAACTTTGTGTTTGTTCCCCACCTTGACCATTTATCTGTTTGAAAAATATAACATTTTGGCAGGAAAAGTCACGTGACACGCACCTGGTGAGAAACATGTGTTGGCGGTAGAATTCAAATTTCCAATTTTGTCAAATTCGCACGCACGCAAACACGTCTTTAAATGGAAATAGCGGTGTTCGAAATTCGTCCTTGACCTTGATCACGTGACATCCTGTATTATGCCATGCATATGTTTCAATGTTGGAGCCTAATCCAAATTTGAGGAATTAATATGGAATCTACGGAAGCCCAAAAGTGCCACCTTCGCGAATATGTTTTATTACGTTAATATAACAGCTGCTGAAAGGATATGTAAATGTCTGTGCTACCAAACTACAAAGTTACATCCCTTATTAATCAATACAGTTACACTTTTTTCTTTCACTGCTGATTTACTCCAGTTTCTTTTAATATTTGTACCAAATTTCAAAGGATAATTTAAGTGCACAGAGTTTGGAGGATTATTTATATGGTTCTCACACTGATTGCAAATTATTTTTGGTCATATCTTGGTGGTTCATCCACCTTACTGACTTTCCTGGATAACTAACCAGTATTAAAATTAAAATTAATTTCTCCTCAGGTGACACATTAACTGACTTCTTATCCCACATGATATCTGTATAAGGGTGGAGGGATAAGGATTATTTAATTGGGTTGTCTGATATTATGCCAGCCTACACGTCCATGCAGTCTGACCTGAGGCTGAGACTACCCTGTTCCATATTCAAAGATTGGCAAATTCATTTACACAAGTTCACTTAAGTGTAATAATAAGTGTGATACTGCATGGAGATGCACATGTAATATGATTCAGTATGTCATGGCTTAAATTATGGTTTAGAGGAGGTATATTTCTTGTTTTTGGCTCTTTAATTTACTTTACTACAACAGATCAAAGTCAGCCTCGCTGTGCCTGTTATTTTGTGATCCTCCAGGGCTGGGAAAATCCACTCCAGTCAAATACACTTAGTTCCTGATCAAGATACTTTTATAATTATAATAATCCTGTATAATAATAGCTTATATGCCATGCTTACTGTTTATGTCATATATATAGACGACCTTGTAACGTAACAGTTGATCCCCCTTTACTGCTACAAGTAATGTATCATCTGAAAAATAAAAAATTGCAAACTGTTCTGTTATAATAAATGTATCCCTTTAATCTCAGTTTTTAATTATGAAGTTTTACAAAACAATGCAAAAACTAAGTAACCATTTTTTAACATAAAAATTATAAATTGATCAAAAACATACATTGACAAACAAACTAGTATTAGAATTTAAAGTAATATTCTAATATGCCTAAATTTGGAATATAACAATATTGCATTTGGGAAAAACGCTATGCCACCGCATTAATACAACACTCAAATAGTAATGTAGGAACAGATTTTTTTTTGTTTCTATACAAATGAAGATTGCCATAATGCATAGATCACTGACCTATCTAATTCTTATTATTAGATTAGTGGTTAAATCTATTGTTATTCAAATAAAAGATCAGAGTAGGAATCTATCAATGCAGTTGAGTCTAGTGAATTTGGTGGTGAAAGTCATATTTCACATGGCCAAAATTCCATGACTGTACATCAAAGGACAACACAGTAAGACACTTTGTCAAAATCTAGGCCAGCTGATATCAAAGTTCACTTTACATCTTAATCTGTGCACATGGTTCAAATTTCATAGCTGCACATCAAAGGACAAAAGTAGGTCACATCATCAAAATCTAGGTCACCTGATATTAAAGTTCAATTTAACAAAACAAAAATGTGAACATGGTCAAAATTTCATTGCTGTACATCAAAGGACAAGAAAGTAGGTCACTGTCCCCTTGGACAAGGCAAAATTTTGACCCAAGGGTTTAACTCAAACAATCTTCATACAGGTCCACCTAACAACATTTCATGTCAAATATCTAAGCTGTAGCTTTCTCCAATTCAGAAACCATTTGTTTTAAAGTTTCTGTTTTTACTATGTGTACATAATGAAAATCAATGCCCCCAAGCAGGGCCAATTTTGACACCAGGGGCAAAATTTGAACAACTTTGGTAGAGGACCTATAGATGATAGTATAAAGCAAACATCAAAGCTCTAAGCCTTGTACCTTCAGACAATAAGATTTTTAATTTTTAACTATATGTATATAGTGAAAATCAATGACGCCCAGGGAGGGACCAATTTTGACCCCAGGGCTATAATTTGAACATCTTGGTAGAGGTTCACTACAAAAAGTCTTATGCCAAATATCTAACCTCTAGCCTTTGTCAATTCAGAGAAGAAGATTTTTCAAGTAGAGTTCCTATAGATGATATCATATACCAAATATCAAAGCTCAAAGCCTTGTACCTTCAGACAATAAGATTTTTAATTTTTTTTACTATAATTATGTACACATAGTGAAAATCAATGACCCCCCTGGGCGGGCCAATTTTGACTCCAGGGCTATAATTTGAATAATCTTGCTAGAGGTTCACTACACAATGCAAAATATCTAACCTGTAGCCTTTGTCAATATAGAGAAGATGATTTTTTAAAAAGTTTTTACTATATGCATATAAGAAAAACCTATGACCCCCAGGGCGGGGCTAATTTTGACACTAGAGGCAAAATTCGAACAAATTTGGTAGAGTACCTATAGATGATAATTATCATATACCCACTATAAAAGCTCTAAGCCTTGTACCTTCAGACAATAACGTTGTTTTTTTTTACTATATGTATATAGTGAAAATCAATGACCCCTGGTGCAGAGCCAATTTTGGCTATAATTTGAAGAATCTTGGTAGAGGTTCACCACACAATGTTTCATGCAAAATATCTAACCTCTAGCCTTTGTAATTTTCGAGATGATGATTTTTAAGTTTTTACTATATACATAAAAGGAAAACCTATGACCCCCAAGGCGGGGCTAATTTTGACGCTAGAGGCAAAATTTGAAGAACTTTGGTAGAGTACCTATAGATGATATCATATACCAAATATCAAAGCTCTAAGCCTTGTACCTTCAGACAAGAAGGTATTTTAGTTATTACTATATGTACATATAGTGAAAATCAATGACCCCCGGGGCGGGGCCAATTTTGACCCCAGTGCTATAATTTGAACAATCTTGGTAGAGGCCTACAAGACAATGCCTTATGCAAAATATCTATGCTCTAGGCCTTATGGGTCTTTACAAGAAGATTTTTTAAATTTATTCTTATAATTCCTTTTGGTTGCCATGGCAACAAGATTTCTGCATGGAATGAAATGCTTTGAATAACTTTGAAAGCCTTCACCCTAGGATCAATCCTGCCAAGTTTGGTTGAAATTAGACAAGTGGTTTTTCACATGAAGATTTTTTAAGTTCACTATATAATCTTTATAGCACACATACAAACACACCAGTGAATCGCTATATGCCACCGCATTGCAGATGCTGCGGTGGCATAAAAATCAACTTTTACACCTAACAATGTTGAAAAAAAGAAAACTTCACATATTTTATGAGCAGTAAAAATCTTGTAGTTAAATCCTGAACAAATCCTGATGTTGGGTTAGATTTCTTTTTGAAGATTTTGTAATTTGCACATGTAGCTAAAAAAATCTTTGAGCTATCATGTACCTCTTATTAGAAATTTGGTTTTTATAATGGCATCACATTAGATGAATCCCAAGTATGACAACCTTCTTTGGCAAGGCCTTTTTAAATCATTAGGAATAGAAGAATATAACAATTTTTGATATTTAACTAAAAAAAATAAAATGAGCCGTGTCATGACAAACCAACATAATGGGTTTGCGAACAGCATGGATCAAGACAAGCCTGCACATGCGCGCAGTCTGATCAGGATCCATGCTGTTCGCTTAAAAACCCTATAACAAGTAGAGAAAGTGATAGCAAACAGCATGGATCCTGCGAATGCGCAGGCTGGTCTAGATCAATGCTGGTGTTGATTTTGTCATGACACAGCTCAAATGTTAAACTTACCATATGCTGTAATGCATTCCACAGTACATCCTAGTTTCTTGAAGCACTTTACTGTCTCATACTCATATGCATCCATCTTAGCTGTTGACCCACTCATGATGCTCAGTAATATCCTTACAATATACTGTTATATACAGTTTTTCCTGAATCTTACAATATACTGTTATATACAGTATTTCCTGAATCTTACAATATACTGTTATATACAGTATTTCCTGAATCTTACACTGTGTACTTCCAAACACACCAATTTTATGGTGTTCCAGTATTTTCAAAATCTTAAATTTGTGTCTCCAAACACTCACATCTTTCAGTGCTGCCAGTATTTCCTAAACTTTAAAACTAACACTGTGTATCACACCTGACAATGTGGCACCCTAACAATATCTCAAACAATTCAGCTGATTGCTTGTGTGCGCCTTAAAATCAGTAAAACATTTACTGAAACACCATTTATGTCTCAATATTGTAACAGAGTTTCAGCTTTCCCAAATCATTTTAACTTAAAATTGTTGTGTCAGTTATAATATTTCTAATAATTAAGCATAACAGCAAAACAAGACAGCTTGTTCTTTTGCATAAAATGTACAAGCATTTTCAAAACCTAAAATTACACTTAAATTTTAATATTAAACTTCTCTCCTATAATGCATCAAACCAAGTGAACATAAACTACTTATCTTATATAAACATGTTTTGATTATTTGACTTTTAAAGTACTTGTGATTACTAGATCAATTTATTGTTGTTAACAAAATCATTTCCTTCTACTTTTGAGTAGGATGTAACCATTATACACTAATGTATATTTATAATTTTATCATGCCAACCAGGATTTATATGTCAACATTATAAGTACTCTGCTATTGTTCATGACATTTGAATCACTATGTTAAAACTAAAGTAGATCCAAAAATAATACTGCATATAATAATTACTTCATTAAATTACCTTAAATAAATGACCTTAAACACAATTGTTAATTGTGCAAATGTTCAGTAAATATTAATTAAATACACAAATGATAAACTGCAAAACCTAATTAAACATAGTTTGGACAAAGTCTTTAATTAAACTATTGATGATTTTATGGGCTAGGCTTTTTTTGCAAGGCTTTTTCTACAAGTAAAATCAATGATTAGTGCAAAGAGGTCCATTTACATGTAGGGATATTTGTAAGCACGAGTTATTTACTACATGGATGGTAAATTACATTATTTCATATATCGGATAGCCAGACATAAATAGATTACTCTGTGTTAATAAAATCTGATTAATATGCAGGAAACATGCCATACACTGTAACTATAAAATATCAATCACATACCTGTTTCTATTGTTACCACCTATTTATAATATTCAAATAATAATATACTGAATGTAATTTGGGCTATGTTGAGAACTGGGCCATGGGTATTTTCTATTGTCCTATTGTAAAACATTCAAAAATAAATGGGAAGTAATATAAATCACAAAGTATTTGACATATAAAATTCAAGTGCTTATCACTTATTTATGGTGAATTTGGTATCCTTTCAATAATAAACATAGAATGAGAATGCCAGAGGTATGCTTTTCATGCAATTGGCAAAAGTTTTTAGAACAAATAATGAAATCTTCAGCGATGCAAAAAAGGTACAAACATACTAGCCTGTACAATCCCAGTATATGTATTACATAACACTACTTTCATTATACACATGATTTTATGTCTAAATTATGTTGTCTAGGTAACAAATTCAGCAATAGTAACTCAACTAGTAATATAAGGATCGCTAGCTGCATGGTTTTAAACCCTGTCAGGGGCAAGTCATTGTTTCCTTCAGTAAGAAACTTTACACACATTGCTCAGTACTGGTTGGTTCCATGAATGGAGCCAAGAGTGTGTCTGTAAGTTTATAGCTTCCTACACAAACTAAAATAAAATCTGTATAAACTAAATTCAGCAGTAATTTCTAATTGATTCATACTACAGCACATACAGAATTTCACTTTCAGTTTACAAAATGATACATATCTATCATACACAAAAACCACAAAATGATTATTTTTCATATTTATTCATCAAATTTATTATTTTATATAAATAGCAATTTGAGTAACAATACATACATATGCATGATTTATCCTATAACAAAGTGGCAATTAATACATCATTTACAAAGCATGCAAAGTAACATAAAAATAAAGTATATTTGACACATAATAGCAACGTTATCAATATCAGGAAGAACAAAATACAGGTTCTAAATGAAAGCTCATGTTCTTCTCATTGTTTCTTTGTAAAATAGAGCAATCTATAGCTATGTTTACATTTTGGCCTTTTTCAATGTAAGATTATCTTACTGTGAAATGCTCATTTGAAAACTCAGAAAAAAAATATTGTGGTTTTCTTGAGTTATTAAACAGTCTTTTTATTTAAAAACAAACCCATCTATTCCCTTGCTACTTGCATTCTGGCATTTACCAAAATGATAACTTTATTTAAAAGCTTCTTAAATGACCTTAATACAAGGAACAGTCTTGCTAAATTCAAGACATCTGCTCATTCCATTTTTTGTTGTTGTTTTTTTTCCATACAAACATCAAGGTCTATAAGTCTTTATTAATCCCTCTCTCCATAAATATCAATGCAATTGAGATTGGTATTTGCAATATAGCAGTGATTAATTAAATTACAACAAAAGTTATTATAATTGATGTCAGAAGTATTTTTCTGACAACTTCAGACTAAAATTTCATTTATCTGACATTTCAAAAATCATTTTATCTTTTACTGTGTTGAATCTTCAAGCCAAAAAAACACCATATAATAAGTACTACTACTCATCTAAGACTATAACACACATTTAAAAAAAAAAAAATATTCCCCCTAATATGATGCATTTGCTTACCAGACCAGACAAACCCCATATTTCAGACACATAATGTAATGCCTTATATTGACTAGCTACATTTTCTCGTGCATCGTCAACATTGAGGTTGTTAACACATTACCAGTCACAGTTTTGGTTGGATCATAATCAAACTTTGTGAGAATGTTTGATGAGAAAATATTCATTCATGCATTACAGGCAATGAAATTTCGATGAATTGATAATTTCGTAAAAAATATCACATTGTAAAGTCTAATCTATAGAAAATACAGTAGATTTTTTTGTTCAGTTTAACACTTGATTTGTTACATATATTTTTTTTAGATTTACCTAAATACAAGTTCACAAACACTTAATACTCATTTAATAAACAAATAATCACAGACTCAAGTGAAGTAGTATTCTTTTTTCCCCCACACATATATAAATATATATATAAATACAGTGCACAAGGAAAATTCATCACATTTTATCATTTTATATAAATCTATATATGTGTGCAGACAACCTCTGGGATTCCTTTCAACCATCTTTATACTTACATTTTTATGAAAATCTTAAAATGCACTAGTTGAAAAAAAGATTCAAAATTTTCCATCAAACAATTTTGATTTGAAGTCTATCATCATGTTAAAATGTAAATTTGACTAAAAATAACATATTTCAACATAGTCTGTTACACTTGTGTTAAATCAACCAATCAATTTTGAGTAAAAATTGGTCAAAATCTTTATAAACAAAAATAGATTTTTAAAGCTGCACGCCTCCAGATGAGCCAAAATATTTCAAGAAAATGAAAATTGAGAAAAATGTACTAATATTTCAAGAAAAGTAAAAAACAATCAAGATCAATGTTAAAGTTTACATGTTATTTGCGATTTAAGACTGATTTTGCAGTATTTTATTACCATATTTCTACTGCGTTACTAACGCAGTAAGGTTTTTTTTGCACATTTTGACCTCTTTTTGGTTATTTGCATGGATTGTAATGCCAATTGCAATATGTAAATAACTTTATTTGTTCACCTCACAATATTTTACTGTCAAATACATTATCAAAATTTTCATGAAATTTAACATGAATCTGGAGGTGTGCTGCTTTAATCCTTTAAAAGTGTAAGAACTATCCTGCAAACTATATCTACAGGAGTCATTTTATAGTGGATTACTGAGGTCACATGACTTTTACATTGCACTATAATTGTGAAGCACTTATTAGCATTGGAATGTTTACAGCACCATTTCTATCAGGGATCACAAGGCGGAACTTTAGGATCTTTACAGCATCCATAATGTACAATAACACCATTGGGATAACGAGCAAAGAAACTGAAAGAAGAGAAATCAAAACCTTTAGACATTTAAAAACAATACAACAAACAATATTCTACTATTCAAAAAAATGAATCGATGCAACAAATTTGTATTTTTGGAAAACAAAAAAATCATTTTTAAGACATAATTTTTTTTTTGTAAAACTTACTCATTTAAAAATATTTTAACAAGTTTTTGACAAACAGAGTTACTCTACATATATCACAATAAATTTACTTTTCAAATTGTAATAATCTTTTAAGACTTTATCCCCACTGATTTTGTGTTATAGACCTACCTCAGAACAATCCACTAATATTTTTTTTGACATTAAAATACCTGCTGAATATGTATGCTTTGAATTTGGAACACTCCATTCCAAGTTTAAGTGGTTTTAATATCAAAGCACACAAATTCAACTACCAACAGCAAATGCCCTGACTCTTTACTAGTGACAATTCAGTGATATTGAACCTGGTGAGGTTGCACAGATATGCATGGAGGCCCGATTCTATTATGGTTACAAATATCTTACCATAAGCTATGATCTTTTATTATACACAGTTACTACCATGTTTAACTACAGATGTCTCACCTGTTTCCAATACGTTTCCTACAGACCACACACATCTTGAAATCATCTATGACAACCTTTTCTTTCTGATAAAACATCCTCTGTTCATGTACCTGAATTATACATCATTATCCATTACTTTACTATATCACCAATTTATGTGTATCAACTTTATAATATCACCAATTCATGTTTATTAACTTTACTATATCACCAATTCATATGTATCAACTTTATTATATCACCAATTCATGTTAATTAACTTTACTATATCACCATATCATGTTAATTATTTCATTAAACTTTAGCCTGTAGTCAACAACTGAGTATATATATATAAAACAAGACCAAGATCAGTCATCACAGCCATGCTATCTTATCATTGTCAGTACTTATTTTCATATTTTGAAATTTTCTTTAATCACGATTCATGGTTTTTGTCCAGATTGAAGATGGAAAAGTCTATTTAAGATATTTAGTGTGGTACAGGATGAATATCAAAATGATGATGTTTCATGTTTGTTACAAGATTAATCCTGATCAAACTTAACTTGTAAAGTGGACTTGTCTTGCTTTGAATGTAGAAATTTTCATTGTTAAAAGTGGGGGATTATAGTATGAAAATGCTTAGATTAGGTAGAAAGCAGGAAAGTTAAGCCAGGCTGTTTAAATGTGCAGACTGGCCAATGCAACAGACTGGCATAAACCTAGGCAAGCCACATTGGCATTTCATTATTATAACAAGAATTTGAAGTTTTATATCACAATGGTGTAATTGTTTTCAATAACCACTCAAACATTTAACAAAGCTATGTCAATAATTTTATTTTAAGCAAAACTTCTTGCATATCCAAATACTCCTCTCTCCATTTTTCCACTCAAATATACCTACAAATTTACAGAGACATCTTCATATGAATCTTAATGGCTGATGTTGAGAAAAAAAAATGTGATTCAAAGAATAGCAAAAATTAAACATTACAGTCCAATGAATTAAGGATAATTTTACATAAGGTAAACCATCAAAGAAATTCATCCCCTACTTACATGTAGTGTCTCCGAGAACAACATGTTTCTTAATACCCTGTTTTGATGTTTTGTAGATGCTTTAAGTTCTAAAACATTCTCCATAAATGCCAGTATGTCCTGAATCTTTGTGTCAGGGGGAAGTAACTCTAATGCCTGAAACAAATTAAAATTCCATATCTGTAAGCTACTAGTATAGCTGGTCAAAGCACCAACAAATAACTATTTGACCAAACTAAGATCACTAACAATTACAATTATAACATTTTATCCTGCTGTCTATATTATCAGCTGGATAAATTTATCAATCTCCAGTCATGTTAGCCTATGATGACGTCACATGGTTAGACACTGTTTTAGCAGAGGAAAAATAACAATGAAACTATTTAAATAATCTTAAAACATGATTAAAATGTGGACAAAGCACGATAAATCAAATACGTGGTTGTTGTAGTGAAAGCTCACAAAGATACATTTTCTTGCTCACCGGATAAACCTTCTCCATTCCAACATCAACCACGTAATCTCTATATTTTTTTTCAAACAGAAAATGAAATGTTCTTAATATAAATCCACTAATTAAGTAACTATGGCACTGATGTAAAATCTTCCTCTATGATGAAACAAACAGTGACTTTAAAGACTCACTCTAGTTGTATCTAAACATCCTGCATGTTGTTCCATAATCTTTAAGGCAGCTGGAAGGTTAGGCTCTGGTTTTATACCATCTTTAAATGCTGTCAAACCTAGTGATGAGGGCTCAGGTGGTTGTAAATATACTTTCAGTAAATAATAATATACCTGAAATACATATTATGTAAATTTAACCAAATACACACAGTATATTTGAATGATGAACTTGCAATGTTTTGAATTTGTCTATTGTTTATTGAAAATATTTATATTATCCTAAAAGCTTGGTCTGGTCAGACTGAACAGATGTGAAAGCTGCCCTTGCTCTATATTAAGGCCTACTATCATAACCAGAAGCACTAAAAGATTCCAACCTAATGCTTTAGTTTGGTTGTGAAAGAAATTTAGGCTAAATCAAATACGCTTAAGTCTGCCTTAATGATTTAAGAAGTTCTGTTTTCAAGTTTCGACTTTAATAGATCTTCACCAACAATGAAAATCAACAACATATAAAAATGGCCTTACTTCTGTTCAGGCAGAAACACCAATGTGATATTTAGTGTACCTTCTTATAAAATAGTCTTGAAATCCATATGAAACCACTAATTAGACAATCTCATTAAAATTAGATCATTGTTTTCGCCCTGTTACTCTTCGGCTACCTGGCAAAAGGTAGTGGAGCGACAGTTAGGATATGATTTTAATGAGATTGCTAATTAGAGGAAATTTTATTTTGAATTTTCAATTCATACAAAAAAAATTGATTTTATTACTTCAATTTGGTAAGTTTGCAAGATAATCTACTTCATACATTATATAAAACTTACATCACTATCTCCAGGGGAATGCTTGTTGTAGTACTTCCTACAATATCTGAAAATGTGGAAAAATTACATTAAAAGAGAAATTTAATTTGTAATTTTAATGTTCAGCACTGGAAAAACACTTCCTTGAAATGTTTTCATTCATCTTAAAATATGATTGTCAATGCAAGGTTTTTTTATTGTATTTATATCAAAAAGATCAAATACATTTATTACGTTTGTTTGAGTATTGCGTCAGTCTCCCACAGTTTAAGTCATAAGGTCATTTGGCACTTCATTACTGACATATTTAAATACATTATAACCCCACTAATGAGACAGCCTGTGGTTCTCGAGAAAATTGGTCTTAATAGTGGGATGGTCTTAATTTTGGATTGTCTCAAAAAGTTATATTGGTGTCAATGTCAATCTTTTGGTGCATTATGTAAACACAAAGTTATTTTTTTATGAATTCTGAATTAAAATGTCATAAGATTCGGAGCATTCAGACACAAATTCATAATTACTTTAATGATAAGCTAAACTTTTTTTTATTCTAAATAACTACACGAAAATTGACTTTTGAATATGAAAGTGATAACTTTGGTGATACGATTTATTAAAAAAGTTTAATACTGGAATGATAATGAAATATCATCAGTCATCAGTTAAGCATTTAAAAACCTGTTCCCAAGGTATTCAATAATTATTGTGAGTAAGCAGAATTTACAATAATTGAGAAAAACAAACTTTTAAATTTAAGTTCAATCATTAAATATTGTTAATAATCAACAAAGATGTTAGTGAAATCAATTTTCTTGTTACCAATAATCCTTTGTTGCCTATCAATAAAAAAAATGCCATTACATAGATACTCTGATGAATTTCAAACCTATCAATTAGCGGCAACCATAAACCCTTCTTGATGTAGTAAAACTATGGGTCAATAATTAGAACAAAACTCCTAACAACAGTAAAAAATCAATTAGTGTTGACATGCATGATTTTACAACTATCCAGGTATGGTCTGAATAGCGGGGTCGAAACATATGCAAATTTTTAATTGCTCGGGAGAAAGTGGTCATTTTACAGAATTGCGAGGTGGTCTTAATGTCAGATTGAAAGACCATTGAAATAAAAAGAAAAGAATTCTTTGAAAAATTGGTAGTAACTGTTGTAAGGTCGACCTCTAATGTATGCTTCCTGTAATAATTTCAAAAACAAATTTGAACCTATTTTAAACCACAAGCAAATGTTGACTAAGTAGCTTCTAATAAAATTCATACTCAAAGTGACAAAAAGGGGCACTTGTTAGTTAAAGAATGAAACAACAAAATACAACTAATAAATTATATCAATGTAAACTATCACTTACTCCTCTGCTAATTTGGCATCTTTCAGTATTATCACATACAACCCTAATGCCACCTCATGTCTTCCCAGTCGACCTAACAATATTGCACGCTCCTCAAAAAATTCTACAATTAAATAATGTTACACATTTTATTTCTGAATGTATACAAATTTAAACAACCTAACAAACACTGTTACGAAATATCACTAACGGATGAAGTCAGAGTTGTTTTTCTGTTTTTGTTTTTTTTTATCTTGGTTGGTCTTATGTCACAATGAAACTGTGAAAGTCATATGGTGACTTTCCTGCTGTACTGGTGGAGGAAGTCCAAGACCGCCTTTTAATTAAGTGTCAAAAGACCTCAGGTGCCCCTCTGTGCATTATTTTGGAATCAAGAAAGCTTAAGGAGAAAATTCAGTAGAACCACCAGATTTTGATAGGCTAGCTGAATAGCTTCCGCACAAACTAAAATGTAATGTCTCTAGTAGGATTCAAACCTACAGGCATGATTAAGAAAAGTGTTAACAATTCAGTCTATAAGGCCCTTCTGCTGTTTCTATATTGTTTGAGTTAAAATAAATCCAAGAAAATGATTTTATCGGTTCCAAAATCACATCAACTCAAGTAAATGACATGGTAAATGGTACATAGTTTTCACATCAGCATGAGATAAATGATAGTTATTATACCAGAAAGCAAAGTGACCACACTGTCAGTCTACAACTTGAGTACATGTATAATACTCTAGCAATAAAGAAAATTTCAACATTTAAAAGTCACATTTTTGCAAAAAACTTATGACATAAATCATACCATTTAAAGGAAATCTAGGTAACAATTCCTCTGGTTTGTAATATGTAGACATATGTAGAAAATCTATAAGTTTTTTTCTATATTCCCCTAGTTCAGCTGGCTCTGTACCTGCTTTCTTCACTGGCATGTGCCCTGTAATAGTCAATATTAATAATATAATATTTGATGTGTTAGGTATTGTACATGTTTTTAAACAGTATTGTTTTTGTTCTTTTGTTTTTCTGTTTGGTTTTACATCGCACCCACACAGTATCTGTGTTATGGTAACTTTCCAGGTCAGGTGCCCTTCCTTGCATTGTTTTAGGCATAAAAGGGCACCTGACTAGAACTACAGACGTTCCGTAACCTAGCTCCCTAACATGAGAGAATCCAAAGTCTCTGCCAGGATTCTAACCCAAAGCGGTGAGGGACAAGTGGTTACAAGTGGTTTAACAGTAATAAGTTGTAATTTCTAGACTAAATGTAGAGGAGATAAATAGTGATTATTGCACACAACTTACCAGTTATTTTAATCATCTATTAACAATCTAAATTGGAAAGAAATTTCGTTAAAGCTTATACATGTACTAAAAGATTCTCAATTGTCAAAAGTTAAACCTAAGTTTTTCTACATTTTTTCAATTTGTAGTTTAATTAACAATAAGTCATTAAAATAAGTTATTTATCTATTTAGATAAAAATGTAATTGTAGAGAGATAGGAAGCAGTCATGTTGACCATTTGCAGGTAGTATAAAATAAATACAAACCTTCAGGCAGTGACTGTATGTATTCCCTCATAAGGAACTGTACTTTCTCCCTGAGAAGTTGAGCAAATCTACTGTGTATTTCCTCCGATGTGTCCTTCCAGTCATATATCACATGTTCCTGTGACATGATAAAATCTAACATATATCACATGTTCCTGTGACATGATAAAATCTAACATATATTACATGTTCCTGTGACAGGATAAAATGTAACAAATACAACAGGTCCCTGTGCCATGATAAAATCTAACATGTATCACATGTTCCTGTGACATGATAAAATCTAACATATATAAGACATGTTCCTGTGACATGATAAAAGCTAACATATATCACATGTTCCAGTGACATGATTAAATCTGATATATCTCACATGTCCCTGTGACATGATAAAATCTAACATATGCACATGTCCCTGTGACATGATAAAATATAACATGTATCACATGTTCCTGTGACATGATAAAAATCTAATATATATCAAATGTTCCTGTGACATGATAAAATCAAACATATATCACATGTTCCTGTGACATGATAAAATCAAACATATATTTCATGTTCCTGTGACATGATAAAATCTTACATATATCACATGTTCCTGTGACATGATAAAATCTAACATATAGCATATGTTTCTGTGACATGATAAAATCTAACATGAATGACATGTTCCTGTGACATGATAAAAGCTAACATACATCACATGTTCCTGTGACATGATAAAATCTGATATATCTCAAATGTTCCTGTGACATGATAAAATCTAATATATATCACATGGTCCTGTGACATGATAAAATCTAACATATAACATGTGTTCCTGTGACATGATAAAATCTAACATTTATGACATGTTCCTGTGACATAATTAAATCTAACACATAACATATGTTCCTGTGACATTATAAAATCTAACATTAACCCTTTAACACATATGTACGCGAAACAACGCAATTTCGACCCCCCCCCCCTTTCAGGCCTCAAATAGTGAAAAAATGTCCTATTTTGGCCCCAAACACATGTTTTCGTCCGAAAAATGTTGCTAAAAAAAGTGAGCACTTTTTCGGCGCTGCCCCCCATCCAAGAAAATTTTGGACTTGTGAGAGGCTAAAAATGACCCCAGGTTGATCCTTAGGTAACGTGTAACCAATGCTGAAAAGCCTTTGACTCTATCTCAATCCCTTGAGAAGTTGCAGCACTTTGAAATAAATTTTGATGGAAAAAATCAAGGCAAAATAGTGATTTTTGGCAATTTTGAGATGTTCCCTCTTTGCCATGGTAACAGGAAATTTAAGACTGAGCATGTCGTTACAAAGGCAATGGTCCAGTCAACAGTTGTGCCAAGTTTGATTAGTATTGAAGCATTTTTCATAGTTTCATAGCAGTTTGAACTTGTAACAGGAGGCTTTTCAATGAAAACGGCCATTTTTCACAATATGCTCATGAGGGAAAGGGTTAATGACATGTTACTGTAACATGATCAAATCTTACAAAATCACATGTTCATATGACATGATTGCATGTTTTTAGGCCACTATATACATCTATTAATATACACTCAAAGTATAAACATGTTTCACCATGATTATGGATTGGTTTATTGCTCTTTTATTATTATGAAAATCAGTTGGAAACATGGTTTAAAAGAACTTCAAAGCTATTTAAAGAGGACAGAAGTAATACCTTACCAAATATTTTATGGCCAAGTCTTTATTTCCCTTATTAAGATTTTCTAGATAATCCAATACTTTCCGCCTTGGTAGACTTTCAACTTCTGGCAGATCTTCTGTGAAAATCTGTAATAATATAACCATTTCATTTACCTTAACAAATATTGCAAAACTTAAGTACTGAAAAAAATAAAACAGTTTATTTGCAATTAGGAAAATTTCAATGTATTAATAAGATGGCTGTTTACTTGACAAATTTGTCTCTGAAATAAAAATTGAAAAATATTTTCTGTTATATTATTGAAATTAACCAAAAACCTCCTGAAACCAGATGAGATTAGCATTTGCCACCAGTATAGACCCAGACCAATCTGTACATCACTGCAGTCTGACCAAGCCCTATATTTAATTGTAGCTCATTTTTTAAATTTTGATACTGAAATCTCTTTAACTTCAAATGGACTCTTTCAAATTTACTGCAGGGCAAAGTCATTATACAAATTCAGCAGATTAAGAGTACAGTGCAAAACACAGGGACATTTATTTACTAATCACAACTCTTCAAAATTGGCTTTTGCAAAAATTTAAACTAAACTATACTACTTTCATACATAAAAACAACTTTTTCAAGATCTTTTTTTGGATTTACCTTTAGTCCATCTTCAGGATATTCTTTTATTACCCAATCAGCATATTCAAATATGAGATTTATATGATCTGGCCCTGAAAACAAAAATCTGGACCTTGAGCAACAAAACATATCTTGACACAGAACAGTCATGATGTTAACATTGTTCCATATAACATCCCTCCAAACACTTCTGTGGAGTTTATGCTGTTTATGCTGACAAGGAGCTGTTATGTTCAATCATACTGAATAATAAAATCTGTTCTGTTCTGCTGTAGGAATTTCACTGGTCATCTATATGAATCTAGTTATTAAGTGGTATTAGAGACCAACATTGTCAATCTAATTGATCTTCTAGACAAATGTAGACATAAAGAGAAAGCTGTTATACACTCATAAACTAATTTACCCAGAGATTTGTGTGTAATGGTCTTCAAATTGTTCATTGTTAATTCAAGGGATTTTAGTGACAAGCAGCTTAACAGCCCATCTTTCCATCTAGATCTTAAAGATACCCCATTGTCAATTTACAAGTTACACAAGAGCACCGCATGTGGTGTTAAGACTTGTCTGTTAAAATTTCTAAGTTAAAAAGGGCCAAAAATATTGCTTTCAGGTGAAACAACTGCACCTGTCATGATAAGCAAGTTTTCCGAGTTTCATATGATAACTATTTAAATGTTTGAATAATGGGCTACAGTAATGTTTTTGCACAACGACAACCTCAACTACAGCAATGCCACAGCTATCATAATAGCTCGACTTTGTCTTCGAAAGAGACAAGCTAAAAAGACAAATGCAGTTTTTGAAGTGTCTCCTTAATATGCAAGATCATCTTTAGAGTCACTACCTATTTCTTAATATGACACCATTACTGGTTAGTTTAAGGAGGCAAACAATCTACAAACTTACTTCGTAAATGAGTTTAAATAAATAATGTTTCAAGTTGAAATATTTACTTAAATACTGGCATATTTTGTTATACATACACTAATAGAATACATACCTAAATGTTGTAAATATTGCACAGTCCTATCACAGCCTTGAAGAAGAGATTTTGGTCGCGCTGCTTGTTTCATTAGCAAATTTAATGCTGAAAATACATTAATTCATGATTGATTTGTCATTTATTCATGATTGATGTGTCATTTATTCATGACTGATGTGTCATAAAGCATAAAGTATCATGTTAAGCTTTAATTCAATCTTACAGAACATCATGGCAATATTAAAACACTGATTATCAGTTATACAATCCTTAACAGAAATCTATATGAACAGGTATTTCAATTAACAGGTTGAACAGCATATATCGGATAAATATGATCAAATTAACACAGCCTACCTAACAACTTGAGATAGTTACATATTCTTACTATACATCTACAACTTATGTCGATAAATGCCAAGTTCATTGACTGTCATTCAAGCATCCAAGACCCTTAGCTCAATTAATTCATGTCCTGCTCCTGACATTCAAGTAAGCTACCAAATTAGTTAACAAAATGTTAGAAATAACAGAATATACACACCATGTGTTCAAATCCTTGCTTTATAGTTCAGGCACAAATAGTCTTGGCTGGACTTTAAGATTTTTTAAATGAACAATAATGCGTTCATTAAATAACAAAGCAAAAACATTTGAGCTGCGTCATGACAAAACCAACATAATGGGTTTGCGACCAGCATGGATCCAGACCAGCCTGCGCATCCGCGCAGTCTGATCAGGATCCATGCTGTTCGCTATCAGTTTGTCTACTTGTAAAAGAGTTGGTAAGCGAACAGCATGGATCCTGACCAGACTGCGCAGATGCGTAGGCTGGTCTGGATCCATGCTGGTCGCAAACCCATTATGTTGGTTTTGTCGTGACGCGGCTTATCTCCCCTATACTGACCTTTCTCATGTAATCCTTTCTGTTCATAGAGTATTATAAGTTCACTAAATTTTTCCTTCTTCTTGAGAGATCTCTCTGCCTCTTCTATATGAACCTTGTTATCCTTCAGTCTTAACAATGACGCTACCAGGGCATCATTTGTCTGATTAAAATAAATAAGAAGTCCTTATATATTGATACAATACTTTTATCTAACTAATTTTTCAATGACATATTGAAAAACAGCAGTGAAATATAAGTTGTATCACTTGCTTTAAAATTGAGTGAGATACAGAATCTTGATTCCCTTCTTATACATTGACGGATACATAGAGGAATGCAAAACATATTTCATTATGTCACAGATAATGATGTCAAATGACAGCCATTTCTCTTACCTTTTGTCCTCATGAACATATTTAGGAATTTTCACTTTTTGTGAAATACATTCTTTATTAACTAAAAATTAACAAATTTTCTTGATTAACAATATACATAATCATAAGTCATTCAATATGCTGATTAGAGGAACTCCACTGAGGTCAAAAAGCCTAAAAATACAAAATATGAAATCCTTACATACTTTAATAAAAAAAAAAACTAGAAAGAAAAATAAAGAAATTTATTCAGAATTAAATTTAATATAATTATCAATTTAATTGTGTGATTCTTGGCCCGAATTGAGTGAAAAGCCTTGCAACTACGTCATTTTGCACAACAAAACTGATCATTCTGGTAAAACAAGGAGAGTGCACAATTTGCAAATTTTGTGCTCCTACATCAAATGGTACACAATCTCAAAAAAAAAAAATCCAGTCCTGTCATGTCGAAAAACCTCAGTAGAGTCCCTTTAAACTGACAGAAACTGCTGAACTGTTGATAAAATTGTTTGAATTAAAACATCATCAAAACAATTACAAGGAAAAAACAGAGAAATGTTCAGGGATGTTTACCTGTAGATAACATTTAAGAAGTGTTGTATCAATGATCTGGGTGAGTTGTTCCTTCGAGGTTACCATGGTGTTACCTTCCTTGATGGCAGTTGGTGATACTGTTGATACTTTGTTTAATATTCGCTTTTTCTGAAATATAACACCACAATCATGAATCCATTTAGTAATATCTCTATCAATAATTATGTTCAATTAAACCAAACAACAAAAATAAAACTCTGTATCTATAGTACAGTTGCATGTCAATCACTCTTTGTATATGTATTGACTTTTCAAAATAAAATTAGTGATTCAAAGCAGGCTTTACTATGATATAACAACCAAGTCAATACTGCTTTAGTAAGATTAATATGTGTCAAAATTCAATTAGTCACTTTCCTCAATGTGTTGAAGTAAAAAGAAAATCAGTAATATAAGGATCTTACACCGGCTGCCAGGTACAGAATATCTAGCTTGAGGGTAACTGTTTACCGCAGTAACAAGGCTCTGTTGAGTTTCCGCTATACAGTTACCCGAAAGCTAGATATTTTCACCTGTTATGACACCGGGGTGTAAGACAGGATTTTCTAGCACCGGTGTAAAAAGTAGAAAATCCTGTCTGATATACACTAATATCTTCATGGTAGACAGCATACAAAGTGTACTAACATCATTCAGATAGTCAGTTAATGCTAGCAATCCTTTCTCTAGATCACTTCCTTCTAGAACAGGTAATGGTTCAGGGTATTCTAATTTCTTCTTAAACTCTGCCGGCAGTAAGTTAGGATACAACCCTATCACATGAGATGGATCTGTAAACACAACATATTCATTAGGTATTCAATGTTATAACACTCATAGCCATATCATATCAAACATATAAAGGACAAGTACATGGTTAAGTATTTTGTAAAGTTATTGCTTGCAATTAATCATTTTTTGTACAAGCGAACATAAATATCAAAATTGGTCTGTCAGAAATAATTCATTAACAATTTATTAGTTTGAAATTTATAGTAAATGAAAAGATTTGTATACAAATCAATTAACATTAAAAGAAAACATAACAATTAATTAAAGTTTAAGGAATTTTCTATATTTCAAATATACTAATGGCAGCTTCATTTCTAATGTGTTATTTCAATCATTATACCAACAGTTGAAATAGAAACTATGAGAGTAGTTTATAGAATAAAATAAGTGCCATAGAAATGCAAACAGGAAATAATTACCAGTGTCCAAGTTAACAAATAGTTTCATAGATTCTTCAAATTTAAGTTTACAGAACAGGTTGACAGCATACAGTGTTTGTATTTGGTTAATTCTGTGCTGCTTTTCCATCTCGGGTTCTTCAGTCATTTTCTATAAATAACAAAAATACAAAATACAACAGTCAGTTAATAACCAAAATACAACAATTTGTAAATACTCTTTAATAATTTCCGATGACTGATTTCTATAATAATTAAACTGACTTTTTTCTTTGCCTATGTACTAAACTTAAAATGATTCAACGCTTATATAGCCCTAACTATATGATTTACAAATTAAACAACATACACTTGAATAAGTGATTGTAATGGACCAGAATTTTATTTTAAACTACTAAATCATTGAATACATACTGCCAATTGCAAAGCTAACTCAAACTCCTTATTCTGTATGAGCTGTCGGATTTGATTGGCTGTTGGTACTGCTGTCAGTCTCCAGACATGGTTACTAGAGGCAATATAGATTTGTCCGCTACCCTGACATATAAACCTTGCATTCTTTAACTCTATAGACTGTATCATAAGATGGGGATCTATTGTACGCACTTCTAAACATTTTGGTAAAACTGAGATTAGATATGGAGCTTCATGAACTGAAATAGAGCAAAATTTGTGAAAAATAAATTTTAACATATGTCAGGTTAAATTTGATGTTTCAACTGCTAAACAAAATTGCAAAAATTACTATTTTAAACATAATCATATTTATGTATATTGTTACATGGGACATCAATTACCTTTAACATAATACTTATAAAACCTTTGACTGATTTTAAGAAACATTGAATTTTATTACATTACATCCAAAATTATCATGCATATCTGTATTAAGAATTAACAATAGTAATATAAAATGCATATTTTTATGCCCCCCTTCGAAGAAGAGGGGGTATATTGTTTTGCTAATGTCGGTCTGTCTGTCTGTCGGTCTGTCCGTCGGTCTGTCGGTCTGTCCATCGGTAGACCACATGGTTTCCGCTGATTATCTTGAAAAGTATTTATCACAAAGTCTTCATATTTTACATAGTGATTGGTCATAACTAGTAGATGACCCCTATTGATTTTGGGGTCACTAGGTCAAAGGTCAAGGTCACAGGGACCTTAAATGTCATAATGGTTTCCGCTGATTATCTTAAAAAGTATGTATCACAAAGTCTTCATATTTCACACAGTGATTGGTCATCACTAGTAGATGACCCCTATTGATTTTGGGGTCACTAGGTCAAAGGTCAAGGTCACAGGGACCTTAAATGTCAAAATGGTTTCCGCTGATTATCTTAAAAAGTATGTATCACAAAGTCTTCATATTTCACACAGTGATTGGTCATCACTAGTAGATGACCCCTATTGATTTTGGGGTCACTAGGTCAAAGGTCAAGGTCACAGGGACCTTAAATGTCAAAATGGTTTCCGCTGATTATCTTGAAAAGTATGTATCACAAAAGTCTTCATATTTCACACAGTGATTGGTCATAACTAGTAGATGACCCCTATTGATTTTGGGGTCACTAGGTCAAAGGTCAAGGTCACAGGGGCTTTAAATGTCAAAATGGTTTCCGCTGATTATCTTGAAAAGTATTCATCACAAAGTCTTCATATTTCACATAGTGATTAGTCATAACTAGTAGATGACCCCTATTGATTTTGGGGTCACTAGGTCAAAGGTCAAGGTCACAGGGGCTTTAAATGTCAAAATGGTTTCCACTGATTATCTTGACAAGTATTCATCACAAAGTCTTCATATTTCACCTCGTTATTGGTCATAAGAATTAGATGACCTCTATTGATTTAGGGGTCATTAGGTCAAAGGTCAATGTCACATGGGCCTTAAATGTCAAAATGGTTTCCGTTGATTTTTCCATAATTGAACACTTCCATGTACCCATTTTTGGCAAGTTTCTTTAATAAAATTACCAATTATGTGAGTCAATGGCTAGAAAGGGGGGTATATGTGTCGTTCGACATTCTTGTTTTTTCTTATTTTCATAATAAATTGATAAATTCTGTTTATATGTAATACCAGAGGCTACAGGAATATCTGTCCACCTGACAGGATGTTTCTTAAATGGCTGACCCTCTTTGTCTATAAATATTGACATATCATCGCGGCTAACTATAAACCCGGAATCCTTCAAATATGTTATCACTGGCTCTGTCTGCTTACTTCCCAGGGGAAACAACTCCTTCGACTCTCCATTCTGAATCTGTTCAGAGAAATATTCAGTAAGATAATATTTTTTATAATACAGGACAAAACAATTACTACAGAAGGAAATCATTTACAAATATAGCAAGAGCTAAAAAAAAAATGATTTTAAAATATAATAACTTACTGACTAAACAAGAGCAGATTCATATTTTATCCTTAACATTTTCCAATATCAACTGTTGGTGAATCACTATTATAAAAGTCAATTTTTTTAAACATATAGTTAATTCAGCTCAACTTGAGAATGAAAATATAAGCATAATGTCACTTTAAATGGTTCAAAACTTAGAGAGCAAAAAAAATAATCGCAAAAGCAGATTGACAGATGGACAACCAGGAGCATAAATGTAATGCAACCCTTGAGGCATGTATAAAGCACACATACTTTGACAATGAAGTAATCCCTTTTAAAGCCCACACAGAGTCTGTCTTTAAACCAAACCATAGCTCTAGGAATGTCATACATGTTCATATCACCCTGAAAATATTACAGTATTGTTATGTTATAAACATCAAAATATATCAGTCACAAAGTGTTTAGCTTACATTTCATCTGTATCTATTATAAAACCTGTATATTTATTGAATCAATAAGGAACAGAGTATTATTTGGGAAGAGTGGGGGAGGGATCACACAGACACAGTATAGGTCATACACTGACGTTCCAGCTTTACTGGTGGAGGAAGACCTCAGGTGCCCGTCTATGCATTATTTCAGACTAAAATGGACAACCGTGTAGAACCACCGACATTCCGTAAGCTAGCTTGATAGCTTCCTCATATGAAAGATTCCGAAGTCCCTGTCAGGATTCGAACCCACAGTGGTGAAGGGCAAGTGATTTGAAGTCAACAAGCTTAACCAATTGGCCACCAACACCCATTTTTTTCTTTGTTTTAAAAAGCTCAAGTCATAAATACCTTATTGTCACAAGTTGATATTTATGGATATTTTTTAACAATTTTTTTTAGAAATATTGTCAATAGCCACTTACTGTTAAATCTATAAACTCTCTGTTTTTCCAGAACATAATTTGTAGTTTCCGTCTTGTTGCTACACATATTTGTAATGTTGATTGTTTCTCGCCAGTCTGTGATACAAGGGTCTGCAATAACATGTCAATCAGTTGTTATTTAGCAATAAACAATGCTAAAGTATTTTGTCAGTAAGTATAAATCAATAAATATATTCAAAATAAAAAAAATCTCCATTTTATTAGTATTCTTAAATGTTGAAGAAATGACATGAAAGAAAAAACATTTTTTTCAGCTTTACAGTTACCTCCCTTTAACCATTCATTATAAATCAACATGAAAAAGAAATTAAATATTAATCATATTTTAAGTCCCCAGCTTTGCAGAAAATAAGGCATATTGTGCTTTTCTACATTAGTTAAAGTCAAATAACATTATAGCTACACTCTCATAAATTATTTGTTTAATCTTGCATATCATAAAACATTTATCTGGTACAGACAATAATGAATTCACTGAATACTGAGAAATGGCCAGCATGTTAAAGTCCTTTAATTTCTTACGAATATCTCATATTGGCACTCATGCTATGCAAACAGTTTTTTTTCTTTATAAGATGGTTATACCTGTTTTTATAATATGATAATTGTGTGCATTTTTATCATAATTTCAGTTTAAGGATGGAAAAAATCATCTTATGATAACTTTGATCACTTTCTTCCATAAGTGTAGGTTACATACATTATGTATACATATGTTCTTCATACATAAAATAAAAATTAGCATGTTTCTTCTACAGTACTTTACTGTAATTCTTGAAAATATCTTGAGCATATGTTCTGTAGCAGCTGAATGCCAATTTGTATCACTACCCACATAGTCATTATAACCATGGTTGATTACATGTTATTTTATGCTACATGTTTATCAAACATGGGTATCTGATGATGTGTTGAAGGATAAAGAAAACTGAAGACTGAGACTTACAGAGACAAAGCAAATTGTTATTACCTCAACATCTGCAGCAAAGAGTGTGGCACCTTTTGTCTTTGTGAGAGTTGTAATCAAGTTGAATGTAGTCAAATCATGTACACTTACAACATTGTCTGAAATACATCTATGTTTATTATATACCTGTATTCATTCTTATAAACTACTTGTATACATCATGTACAAATATCATCATACAGAAAATGAAACCATCAAAACTAGATTCATTAAAGCCAAACAAATCAACAGCAGTTTAACTACTGTACAATTGATATACATGTACAAAAAAGAGCCCCAATTATTTCATATCCATCTGATATCAAAGTACATGTATGTTGTTTTCTTGAGTTTACTAACTAATGCTAATAAACATGATGAAAATGAAATTTTTTGTTTGTCTCTCATTATTTCAGCACTATGCAAATTTTCATTTCCATTTGGAAAGATCACAACCACTTAATACTATAGTATTTATATGAGTAACACTTAAATTTAAATTCCAAGATCTTGTTGTTTAAAAAATGTGCTTCTTTCTTTACCTTACTAAATTAATAATTGTTCTGCGTTATGCCTTGAATAAAATACAACCTATTGATACAGCACACTTTAGGAGACAAAGATTCTAGTTTTTGCTGAGAGAAGTTGCTCTGGTCTAGAGAGGTAAAACTTATTTACAGTGAAGTCTTGTTTTGGAAAGAATTGATACTATCATTGGAATATGGTTATTGCTCTACAGAGGGTAACTTTACAGGTAGAAGATTCACTGTATATTTATATCAATGATACATACCTGAAAGACTTATCAACAAGAACAACTCTGGCACAGCAAACAACTGAAATATAACATGTTTATTTTCATTATTATACTGCACTGTTTTATCAAAATTGTTTTCTTTTTATTTAATATTATGTTCATATACACAGTTTCATCTTTAATATGAGAAACAGTTTTACATCTAATGGTTATTGCTATCTGCATCTCAATTTTGGTGCCAAGCATTACCCAAGACAGAGATAAAGGGGAGCGGTGGGCTAGTGGTTATGGTGCCTGCTCTCAACCCAAAGATCAAGGGCTTCCTCATAATTATGACACCAGTACTGGTAAGTTCCCAGAAGCAGACTTGAACATGATTAATATAAGTTGCAAGAACTTGTTTTGCAATCAATATTTAATATAAATACATGTATCTTTAAACTAAGACAGTGAAACTAGCAGTCCCTTTTAATTCTTAAAGAAGAATAATATCTATTTTTTGTCCTGGATGTCCAGTATTATTAATGAACTTGTTTAAAGCATACAATATAACCAGGCTGCCCCATGTATACAGTGACCATTACACAAGACAAATTAAGAGATCAAATAATGTTTGCATGTTAAATCAACTTATAAAGAATGCATCGGCTAGTTATCAGTACCTGCTGAATTGGTTTCTTAGAAAAGGTTTTGTTTGATCTTTCCAAAGCAACTTCATACTTTGTCTCACCTGTAATATGAAAACCATGCTTAAGTTACAATCAAATGAATGTATGTTAATAGAAGACATGATTATTTAACTATGAATTAATGTGACTTTATTTTACATTTCAAAAATCCAAATATATAGATGTCTTTTATGGCAGATTCCTGTTAATGTATAACATTAAAAGATCTGAAAATGTCAACTGATCACCATATAATTTCTTTTCCCAAAATAAAATACACAAATTTCCTTTTCAAATATATTCAATATAACAGGAAAAATATTCACAATTGATATGGGCATGTTATTACATAATTGTAAGCAAACCTGATACAATACAGATATCATTACAAAAACTGGTCATCTACTTTTTAGGTTCAGATCTTATATTATATTCAATATGAAACTAACTATTTACAATACAACATACTGTACCTGAAACTTTATATTTTTTCACTTTATATTGCAATAAGGGACCATCTTTTGTTCCAACTAACAGTATGTCATCTACAAATACAAAAAATGTTGATTTAATACCGACATTCAAAATAATCTAAATTTACCTTGTTAGAATTACTTGTCTTGTATTTGGTCCATCACAAACCACTGGAGTCACAGTTTGCATATCTTATTCTCCTGTATATGTGGTCTATTGGTTCAGGTTACGGTAAAAGAGACACTTTAATTAGCTAATGGCATGATACAGTCCAACAAATGAGTGGATAATCAACCTTTTGTAATCAGACACCTTCATAATCAATTTTTGAGATATAATATTTTCCCTGAAACTGACACGGCTTAACCAGATAAACAAGACCATTTTCGCATACTACAAGGGACCAATGTTATAATCATTTGTGTGACAGGTGGAGTGAAGGGAATGATGTATAAAAGAAAGTCCCACATGGCAAAATTGCATGCATTTCCTGATGTTCATATTTTATCAAGAGCCCTGTGATGCGCTAAGAATTTAATTGAAAAAGGATTTTTTACATTATTTCCAGATGTGACAGTTAAATTTTCTTATACCCTGATTTATGTGTTAAACTGTTCTGCAACAGTATTTGAACAAAATCTTGAGAGCAATTTTCCACCACTTGTAGTTATGTATACTCTGTTAGTAAATATTGAAATAACCTCAGCGACATTTAAAAATTATGAAACTTTGAACAAAATTCGATTTTGACATTAGAAAAATGTGATGAGTCAGTGACCCTTGATATTCAGTGTCTGCTTGTGCATAACAAGAGTCAGTGACCCTTGATATTCAGTGTCTGACTCTGAGCATAACAATCCCCACCCTAAAAATAAACAAGTGTTATTGCTACAAACCATAACATGCTATTGATTCGATTTTCAGTGGAAAATTTTCCACAATGGAACCAGCCTCAAATGCTTCATGCATACTTCTGACACTCTTTATCAATCAAATACTCATTTTGTTTTCTGTAAAGTTTTGTTGTTTTCGTTTTCACATGATCATCAAAATGTTGTTTCCTTTTGAAGAGTACACTGGCACGGATAAAATCTCGGTAACGGTACGGTAAATCGCACCGTATAAAAACTGTTATGATACCGTGCACCAACCGGAACACCTACGTGAGGGATGTTGCAATTTTTCTGATCCCTCAAAGACCCTGCCCACATGTACAGACTCAGTCAAACCGAGTCTGAAATTTTCATGTTATTTTGTTGTGATTTATACGGTGGCACAAAGGTGACATGTGTGTGTGTTTTTTTTATCTCGTGCGCACGAGATACTATGTCGTGACACGGATTTATATTACAAATGTAAATCCGTGGTCGTGGCCACGAGTTTCTAAGTCGTGGCCACGAGATACTATGCTCACATAGTATCTCGTGGCCACGACTTAGTAACTCGTGGCCACGACATAGTATCTCGTGCGTACGAGATAAATAAAAACACATACATGTCACCTTTGTGCCACTGTAGATTTATGCTTCCGAGGGATCACTCTTCTTACAGATTTTTATACTTCACAACAGCAGGTATCAAGTGCCATGTGGCAGCTGTTAAAAGTTGCCCAGTGCTTAACTTCAGGGTTGTTATATTTTTCTGGTCCTTTCTTGTCCTTCGGGATCATTGATTCCAGCACTTTTAAGTATTGAAAATCGAGTACCGCTCAAGTCAGTGCTGTGGGAAGGGGTTTGTCTGCAATTTTTATGTTATTTAATTGGTTGTGATTCATTAATGCTCTTCTTCAAGATTTTTCTAAAGATATTGTAGAAGAAAGGCGAGTTGTTACGATTGACAGAGCACCGAACCTTTTTTTCCCAACCAATGATACCATTCTAAAAGTAAACCAGCTATAAAATTGTTAAAAAAAAACAATTTAGAATGATGGGTACGGGTGAAAAGGCTTAGAAAAAAATAGATTTAGTTGTTGCATGTCTTGCATATGGTTCGCAATTTTCTAGGGTCGTCCACGAACTGTACGGACATATCTCGTTTTGTAAAGAAAACCTATCGTGTTTTGTATTACTTCTGTATCTCTGTACTTTATTTAATTTCCATATGTAACGTTTGTTCATAATTGATACGGAACAATTTAGACGTGTTCATTCTGTTCCTAATAACACGAATAATATGTAGTCGATAACAAAAAATGTTTTAATTAGAAATTGAAATTCTGTACGCTAGATTCTCATGATTCTGTGCGTTCTTAATATTTGTAAGGGTTCAAATCTGCCTCAATCCGGAGTAAAGATCATAATTTTATAGATGCGAACTGGTCAACGCTAGACCAGCTGGCTTGACTCAAAGTAAAGTGATCAGTTAGACTTGAACTGGTTAGTTCAATGTGAACTGGCTGGCTCTAGGCTCTATGTCTACGACAAGCTCCAGAAAAACTTGCTACGCTAGATTCAAACTACTTCAAAAGCATTAGGTGAAATGACTAGCTCCCTATAGTGAATTGATTTGCAACGGAGCGAACTGGTTAACCTCTAGGTGAATTGGTTAACTATGGGACGAACTGGTTAAGATCTAAGCGAAGTGATCAAGCTCTTTCTGGTTTGAATAGCTCTAGGCAAACTGATTAAGCTCTTTGTGAACTGGTTAGCTAAGGGAACTGGTTTAGCGCTGTGTGAACTAGCTCAGCTCTATGCGATCTGGTTATAAGTTCTTAACATAATGGTGAATTGACTAGTTCTAGGTCAACCTGCTACCTCTTGATAATCTGATTAGCTTTTAATATGATCTGGTTAACTCTAGGTGAACTGACTAGCTCTAGGTGAACTGGTTAGAGCTGAACTAGTAGGCTCTTGGTGAAGTGGTAAGATCTATGTGAGCTGTTAACTTCAAAGATTACAAACTCAATAGTAGTACTTTAAACGACATTGATATATATATACTTACACAGATAAAAATATCGCCCAAAAGACGCAACATAACTCGTATTCATACCATTTGCACGTGCTATTTATGTTTAGCGAGCTAGTATTTTATATGCATATTATAGTAACAATGCATGAATAAAACTGTTCCGTCTTTAGTGCGCGTATATGAAAGATCGTAGACGAAAATTCAAGATATTGCTCTATTTTACACTAAATATTCTTGTGACTAGCAATAATTATGCAATAATTATATTACAATTTACAATTATGCATTTTTTTTTCTCATACACAGATACTTTTCTAACAAAATATCTTAATTTTATTAACTGTTTATTTTGGAATTGCCTTCCCCCGTTTCGTTTCGACAAAGCGAGTTTTAAGGATGTTTAATCAACCGTCACATATAGAGTTTATTTATTTTGTCTATTCTTTAAATAATAACATGTAAGGATATTTTGTATTTTTCACCTTAAAGAAAATTGGAAGGAGAACGTCATATAAACAATTATTTTCCTAAACATTATATACAATATTGGTTCGTTTCCAAACTATTATAAAATTGCACCTTGTAATGTTGATGGTACTTCAAAACTGATATGTTTACTTTTTAAATAATGAATGTTTGATATAAACTTCATTCAACCAGTTCAATCTTAAATCTATTCATTCCTTAGCCCAAATTCTTATTCTAATTGAGATCCGAATTTTCAATTTGCGTTTTGATTTATTGGTATATTGCAGTCGTGTTCGAATACCTAAACTACATGGATATATAAAAATAAATCCCGTTTTCTAGACTTATTTATTACTGATTAAGTAATATTATAATCTTTAATCTCAATCATAAAGAAGTTTAAGTAGGTTTAAACTAAAATGCATGTATATATTTAGTATCACGAAACACGGTTTTAATTTAATGGATTTCAGTTAGTGGTTTAATTATGGATTAAGGTGATTGTACAAGTCGACATTTTAGGAAACCATTTAGAGATAGATATGTTAACGGACACGTTCGTGTGTGATTCTGAGAGTCTATTATGACATGGATGTAATTCAAAATGGGATAAATCAAAAGGCAGGCAGATTTGTTAGGGATTATGGCAAAGTCTGAGAAAGGTTCGGAGAAAGAGATAAGCGAGGATAAAGAGAATGCACCAACCCCGAAGGAAAAAAGACGTCGGGATATATTATACGGAAAGGGAGGTAAGCACCTATGTTATGACACGTAGGGTATCAGATACAGATTATGAAACTTTTAGAGAAATACATCTGTAACTAGAAGACTAAGCGAAAATTAAACATTTCATAATTTATTTCGAGTGGTTGCTAATAAAAATATTTAGAAAGTAATACTTTAAATATAGAAAAACGATATACGTAAATATTAAAAATGCACGTTTGTACAAATACATAATTTAACGCCTAACAGCTTAATACATACACTATACAAACACTTCAAATATATTACAACATTTGCTATTCACGGGAGTCATCAATAGAGTATGGATTTTGATTATGAGTAAGAAAATAATGATAATTATAATGCCGTTAGTTCCAAACCAACCAGTTATTGATCCATGTCAGTAAATCATTTACGTATTAATCTTAAAATTGAATCATAGGCGTAAATTTTCAAGTCTGATGTATTCTCTATATGATGAATACAAATGATACAGGACGGCACCGTTTTATCACGAACTACATTCTCAATGAATAATAAACAAACAGAATTAACATACATTTAATTGGACCAACCGTGTTTAATTTGTCACAAAAGAAGTTTCATTCGAAGTTTACAGCATTTTGATTTTCTACTGTATGAAGTTCAATATAAATGAATAAAGATGCATTTTTTAAACTATAAATCTTTTTATCATCATATAATCACGGATCTTAACAAATCCGTGTCATAATTAAAATATCTCTTTAATCAAATTTAAACACATATCTAGGTCCTATCCCGTCGTAAATATCCGTGTGTATCCCCAACTTAAATTTATCAATACTAGGAACTCGATCACATCATGCATAAAAAGAAAAGAACAGTACTGAAATTTGACTCTTTAATTTTGATATATTATTGTTTCCCCTTAAGCAATGCTAAGAAAGTTCATTTCATCGTAAAACAGGTTTTCATCCAAGGGTTTATATGCTGAAATCTACAAATTGTGCCGAGGTTACTTCTAGATATATCTTTATCAAGTTGGAACGGTGTAAATTTGCTGCAAATATTAAGTTTAATTTCAATTAATTTTTGACGTTACGACTATTGATATTTGCGCGGGAAATCTACATCACCAGGGCCTCATTTGGTCTATACGATAACTACCAAAACATTCCGCATGAACATAGCAATGTCCGAGGTAATCCGAAGTTGTGGACATAGTTGTCACACAAGAAATGTGTGGTGTTAGTTAAATATTTAATCCTTTTATCAAGCGATTAATTCATTTCTGTGGATTAAGAAGAGAAAGACTTTATGACCTCTTTATAAACATTGAGAGAAACAAGAAGTAATGGTCATATGTTGTCTGAATGAACATCTTGCTAAAGAGTAAGTTCACTAATTGGCAAGCAGGTACCCGTTCTACAACAGTGGGAGGGGGTGTTAATGTTTGTTTATAAACACACATTTAGAATTGTTTTATTAGATATACATAGGTGTATTGAATGTATGACGTTTCTGTAAGTTATGAGTAGATTTAGGGCCAGATGTCAAAATAGAAGTAGTGACAAGGGAAAGGCAACCAAGTGTATCTTAGTGGTCTTTGAAATACATTTATTAATTTTATAAAACAATGTGCTAGTGGTTTGAGATATTACTCCAACATTAGAATTTAGATCACATATTTTTTGCAATTTCATAATTATCATCGAGTATGTTTAAAGTAATAAGTATTGACCCACCTAAATAAACTTAGGTTCAAAGACTTTAATTATGACACATTTCATAAAATTACTTAAAATGGAAACGTGAACTTCTTAAGGCCATAACCATAATATTGATCAAGTATCAGAATTATCTATGTGTTTCAGACTAGTAAATCAAGAAACAACCAACATAAACATAGATGTTACATGTTAATTTTGGATGGACATGTTACAAATCAAGAAATCAATATTTAATTCATCTTTATCTGTTCCTCAGTAAAATATTCATCGGCTGCTCTATAAATAAATTTATATGGTGTTTGTTGCTGTATCCAAAGAATCACTGTTCAAAATGAAACTAAAAATGTATTGAGTATATAGCTACAGAAATGTAATTACAAAGTATAATTATCATTATGTGCCACATAACTGATATTTAAAAATTACACCGTTTACAAGTCCTAAATAAATGTACATTGTACATTGTATTCCTTTTATAAAGGAACTTTTACAGTGTTTATTTAAAGGTTTTGATACATGTACATGCATGTTGAGTATAAAAAGAAAGAAAACTTGAAGATATCATTCAAATTCTACATGTAACTTAAGGTGGTGAAACCATAAAGACACTGTCCAGCTGTATTAGTTACTAAAATGATTCGCACATTTTTTCCATACAGAATGTATGTAGGAAATTAAATTTATATTGTAAACTTAAGTACAGATAAGCAATAGAAATCATACTTTTGTTCCTCAATAAAGAGCCAGTTAAGGGAACATAATTATTATAAATATAAAGTAACTAGCAATTAAATATTTAGTTATTTTTTTAGGAATTGATAAATTAATGGGAGGAGATTCTGAATAAAACAATAAATAACACCTAATTAACGACTATGAATTAACCTCTCCTGAAAAGATATATGAGCCGCGTCACGACAAAACCAATGTAATGCGTTTGCGACCAGCATGGATTCAGACCAGCCTGCGCAGCCGCGCAGTCTGATCAGGGTCCATGCTGTTCGCTTACAAGTAGAGAAACTGATAGCGAACTGCATGGATCCTGATCAGATATTATTCTATTTGTTTGTACATATGCCAAATTTGAAATCAGCACTGAAAATTTGCTAAATTTATCACAAAAATAGGGTGTAAAAAAACTTATCGAAATATAAACCAATATTAACATTTAAATGACCAACTAACCTTTGAATCTTACATTTTGGTTTACTAATGTCAATGTCTGATTATGGGTTGACTGTTACATAAGTGGCTGTTCTAACATAAATGATAAAATTTATAAAACTGACAGTATTATATTCTCTTCCAGTTTCAATATAAAATCTAATTAACATGTTCTTCAATTAGTGTTATGTATCTAAATCTAATTCTTAATTTTATTCTTTGCAAGAAAATGTAAATATAAACAATAACAAGTATATTGACCAATAAAAATTCAGTGTTTCGGTGAACAGTCAATAAATTTGATAGAAGAATTTTTTCAAATTAATATTACTAATGTTTTAGAACATTTAAGTTTGTTTGGTTGTAGTATAAATGATTTTTCATTATTACAATACAAAGAATAGATAACTGGCATTATGGGTACTTATAGAAACTCATTCTTTGCATATTTAATGAAACAAATTTTTGTGTACTATTTTAATAGTTTTCACTCTTGTATTTTTGTATAAATTTGTTTATTTGCTTTTCTATAATTTTCCAGTATTGTATTGTATTTGCATTTCCCAATTAAAATAGTGTCTTTATAGAGTCTTTATTTACAATTTATCATTTTAGCACATATTTGTGAATCACATTTTGTTGTCCTTGAGGCTGCGTCAGTGTTACTGTCAGACATTGTTTATTTTATATCTGTTTTATAGTGTTTGTGTGTTTGTACTGAAGAAGAAGACTGAATAGCCAAAACTTGTACAGTATAAATATTTCAAACAATTAATTGGAGTTGTCTCTATTTCACAACATTTATTAAGCCCCCCCTCCAAAGAAGAGGTGGTCTGTATATTTCACATATTGATTGGTCATTATTAGTAGATGACCCCTATTGATTTTGGGGTCACTAGCTTAAAGGTCAAGGTCACAGGGGCCTTAAATGTCAGAATAGTTTCCGCTCATCTTGAAAACTATCACAAAATCTTCATATTTCACATACTAATATTGGTCATAACTAGTAGAAAACCCTATTGAATTTGGGGTCACTAGGTCAAATGTCAAGGTCACGGGACTTACATGTAAATGTCAGAATGGTTTCTGCTTATTATCTTAAAAACTATTTATCACTGTCTTCATATTTCAAATACTGATTGGTCATAACTAGTAGATGACCTAATAAGTTTGGGGTCACTAGGTCAAAGGTAAAGGACACAGGGGCCTTAAATGTCAGAATGGTTTCCACTTATTATCTGGAATACTATTTATTGCAAAGTCTTATATTTCACATACTGATTGGTCATAACTAGTTGATGACCCCTATTGATTTTGGATCAGTAGGTCAAAGGTCAAGGTCAAAGAGGCCTTCAGAATGGTTTCAGCTCATTATCTACAAAACTATCCCTTGCAGTCTTTATATTTCACATATTGATTGGTCATATGTAGTAGATGACATGTATTGATTTTGGGGTCACTAGTTCAAAGGTCAAGGTCACAGGGGCCTTAAATGTCAGAAGGGTTTCTGCTCATTATCTTGAAAACTATTTATCACTAAGTCTTTCTATTCCACATATTGATTGGTTATAACTAGTAGATGACCCCTATAGGTTTTGGCGTCTTTAGGTCAAAGGTCAAGGTCACATGGACCTTAATGTCGGACTGATTTTACTTATTATCTTCAAAACTACTTGTTATCCACATTTTGATTGATCATCACTAGATTATGATCCATATTGATTTTGAGGTCACTAGATCAAAGGTCAAGGTCACAGTAACGTTGAATGTTAAAATGGTTTCCGCTTATTCTCTTGACACCAATTAGTTACCAAGTCTTCATATTTCATTTATTGATTAGTCTTAACTAAACACTTCCATGTACCCTTTTATGGCATGTTTCTATAATAAAATTACCAAAAGTATGAGTCAAGGGCTTGAAAGTGGGGCATATGTATCATTCGACATTTCTTGTTTCATAAATAGAAAAGTTTGACCATGCAATACACAAGACATTGTTCATTTTGATTTCATTTCTTTACATGTTTCTAAGGAAATCATAATGTTAAAAAGTAATAATTTTCTTGGTGTTATGATTTTAAAAATCAATCAAATTGTAACGGTGATTTAATTCTGTATAACAGTGTAAAAACTTATGAAAATTTAGTATATTTTAAAAGTAACTCATACTGTATTGTCAGCATTTTATCAGAAAGTATCATAAAATATTATACAAATCTAGTGTCTTTATATTTTCAACAATAGATGTTATTATATTAACTTTGCCTTGATTTGTCCATATACTTTATTACATACATGTACAATAGTTGACAAATGAAAGTATGGGTGTTCTGCATGACTGAAAATTTTTGAGATTATAACTAACTTTTAAAAAAAAATTATTTCAGAATATCGTATCCTTGGGAAGAAAGGTGAAGGCACCTTTTCAGAGGTGCTAAAATGCCAAAACATAAAAGATGGCTCATATTGGGCCTGCAAAAAGATGAAGCAGAATTATGACAGGTAATTTGACAATTAGCCACAATTTTTAAGCTATTGTGGTCAATGACCATTGTTTTAGATGACATCAGATGGTCTTTTGAATTTTGTCTGATCTTTTATGATATATTTCAGCCTTTTAACCTACATGTACATGTTTGTGTGTTCAATTGTGTTATCATTCATTATTAAACAAACATACTATACACAAATTTTAGTAATTACATGTTCACAAGATCACCCTCAAATAAATACTACATGAGGGAATCTTGTCACAAGTACAGTGAAGTAGCCCAATATTTGTGTAGATACATGTTTCAAGAACCCACCTATAAAATATATCAGAAGACAATTTTCCTGTAGGCAGGTCTTTGACTGTTCCTAATGAAATTGTTTGAAAGCATTAATGTAAACAGATTTCTCATGTATGCCAATGTAACAACTAATATTTATTAGAGAGACTTATATGAGGTGTTTGTTAAAACATTTAATGAAAATACATTAGGTTTTATCCTTTTTAAACACATCATTGTTAACAATGTACAGTTTTACATCTTTAAATATTGTTTATGCTCCAGGCATGCTGTTCATGATGCTTTTAAAAAAAATAAAATTAAGATTAGAATAAGAGAGAGGGACAACTTCCCCCACCCTCATAAACCCTACCTTATTTGCTACTTTTAAAAAAAAAATTGTGGCGGCCAGTTGAAACCTTATACTGTACAAATTACCATATCTTTACCCAACATTATGGCAAAATCATACTGTAAGACCTAATTGATATTTTTAAGTAAAATATAGAATGTTGACAAGGAATGACAGTATTTGAAAAAATAATTTGAACACATATAAGTCAGAAACTTCGTGAATCAATTGCCAGTCTGTGCATAACAACAAAACTTAATGGATTAATTCAACAACAGTTACATTTTTTTTGCCAATTTCTCTTTTGCAATTTGTTTTACTTCCAATGTCTGGCACATGTCTTTTTAGTAAATGAAAAACTTTTGCCAAATTTAACGATTTATTTCCAAAGTGCTAGTCTTCCTAAAAACAGGTCTTGACCACTGATGTAGAGCTACATGTAGCCTTATTAATTGGGCGTAAAACGGTTTGACCCATTTGTCCAACTGTTTTTTTTTCCTATTGGTGAACCATTACAGTATATCATAGTCTCTGACAAGCCTAATTAGTTGTACTAAGCAACATGATCAATTTCTGCTCAACTCGGACGTATTTTAAATATTGAAATATTAAATAATAACTGACAAGTTTCAGATTCAAAGCAGGGCATACTCACTGTCTTTACATAAATTCAGCAAAGAAAACAAAAAAATCTATTTTTATCACAAAAAGCTTATTAAACCCCATTCAAGGGATACTTTGATTTTCAGATGCTTAGTCAAGTCAGTCTGTCAACTCGTCTTGCCAGGATTTAGTTAAATATTAAATGACACTGCCCTATTAGCCTTCAAACTTCATTTGATTTTTGCTGTTATTCATTGTCATTTTGTAGTTTGGGTCAATAGGTCAAAGGTCAAATCTAAGAACTGGAGAAATTTTTTACCTAAAGGCTATAATATTTAGTAAGATATATTGTCCTTTTTACATAGAAGACTCCCAGATTTCAGGAGTCAGTAATTGAAATGTAAAGTTCATCATGAAATTTGCCATATTAAGTTGATGAACCTTATCGTTGTTTGTGTCTATAGTTCAGAGTGACAGTTACATTTTAATAGAACAATGTTCAACCTATCATTTCATATTGATTTCCATAGGAATTTTTTTTAATAAGTTGGTCAAAGGTCAAGGTTGCTAAGATAGAAACATGAAAAAACTCTTTGAGTCTTATTTTGCCAGTATGCTTCAAACTTTAATATTTATGATGATTAAAAAAACCCCCCACAAATATTGATTCTAAATGTATTTGTGTATGATTAAAGATAGGGAAAATGTTTATCACAATTATTATTTTATAGTACCCTCTTATTTTGTCATAAAAGTTTAGAAAATAATAAATTTTCATTTTTACTTTCTTAAAATTTTAGTTCTTTGCCTGATTTACAATCCTTTTTTGGTCAAAGTTATTTCTTTATAAATAGTTTATCATACAGTTGTAATCTTATAGATATTTGTGATAATAGATGTCTGTTAAATTTTGTATCTTAAAATGATTTTGGCGAGATATTTATTTGATACCACAATGCTATCTTATCAAATTAATGTTTGACGCTATTTGGGGATTTAAATCCTGTGAACCACATTAAATTTAGTATCATTTTCGTTAATGGAATATCCATAATGTAAAATAGAGAAGTTTTTGGCGATCATTGATTTTATATCTCTATTGATCTGTGATAGGGTAAATAAATGTCTTTTATACATGTTTACATGTCTAAATCCTTATTTTGTACCGTAACCATAAGCTATGAAGCATGTTTGAAAGTCCTTTTTATTTACACCATTCTGACAATTTTAATGCTTAATGTAAGAATATAATTTTTGAGGTTGATGTGCGATGTTGATATTTTATAACAAAATATGATGAAAGATTCATTTTGGGTGGTTTCTAAAATGTGTTGTAAAGTTTATTGGTTAACTTCTGAAATAAACTTCTTTTATTTAGTTCTGGTCAGGTTACGGGAAAAGTAGTATGATAAACCATACTTAAAATGCTAAAACATATACATTATAAGTTAATTCTAATTCTAAAACAAAAGATGAAGTTCTCTATTCATTTTAGTTTCTAAAAACTTACTAAATCATTGATATCAGTATACTGTATATATTTATTTTAGTTCCTGAGCACTAAGTAAATCAGGTATAAATAATATCTGTTCATTCTTATAACATAATCATATTCTATTTCTGTTCATTTTAGTTTCTGAACTCCAAATCAAGTAAAATATAATGTCACCATGGTTCTAGAACACTATATTAAGTTCTGTATGTATATTTGTTTTAGTACCAAGTTCACTTAATAATACCGGTAGTTCTAGACTACATTGTGTATTTGAATCTTTTTAAATGCCATAAATTATCATTTACAGTTTAACATTATGGTTTTATTGCCAGTAAAACATAAAAAAATATCATGATTTTATTTTCAGCCTATACATTTTTAAATTCTGTGTCATGATATTGTTAACATTTACTTTGAGAGTTATTATATTCGTTTATTAGAAAATTATAACTTTTCATTTGATTTTATTCTATTCTTATGTAAAGAGGGTTATATATATAATACTTATATATTAACCCCTCAATTCATCCTATTTGACATTGTCATTGAATATTCATTCAAGCTTTTGTTTACCCAGATTTTTCGACATTATATCAAGTTTATAATGGCGTTTATCTGGAGTCAGTATGGCACTGAACCTTACCGTAAATAGGAATTAGAGTAAATACATTATGTCATTGAACATGATCTCCAGTTTAGCTTAGTAAAGATTTATGTCTTTAATGACGATATGGTTTTAAAAGATAAAAAAAAATTGATCAGGAGAGTAGTGATCATTCTTTCCTTGCTGAATTTATGTAATAGACTTGTGCTCCTGTATATTAAAAACTCTTCCCCCTTATCTCTGCACCTTACTGCCCTGGATTCGAATCTCGCCAGAGTCTTTGAATTCTTTCTTGTGAAGAAGCTTAGATCCAGCTAGCTTATGGAACGTCCATGATTCTACTCAGGTGCCTGCTAGTGCCTGAATTAATATGAAAAATAATAACCAGTAAAGCTGAAGTCATCATATGACATTACAGTGTCAGTGTAATATAAAAGTACAAAAAAAACAACTAAATAAAAACCTCTCTATTGTTCAATGTTAATTTCAAGAGATTTCGATAAAAAAGGATAAAATTAATCAGATTTATAACGATATTGTCTGGTCATGACTGCATGGATAAGATGGCTGACCTGGAAATAGATGTTTTATTATCACTGAAACAGGTCAAATGGTCAAAATACACAAATAAAGTCTTGCATTGTGCATAGTGAACATTGAAAATGAATTTTTGAGAAAAAATAAGAACATTATCTTTTTAAAGATATGAATATGTATTTTTACTAACGGAAATAACTTATTTTTTCGTCCATTTAAGACAATGCTTCTAAACATTTTCAGAAAAAATGAAAATTTTCATTATTGAAGCTTTATATGTGTATATATTTCTGTTTTTACGTTACTTGTTTGTCCAAATATTTCATAATCGTGTTTATAGATAATGAAAACCCTTTTGTTACATTTTATTTCACTATAAGTGTTTCTTCTGTGTATTTAAGACATTTTATTTATCTGAAATACAATAAAAAGAAAATTGTGTGTATTTGAAAATTGAATAAGTTTTAAAGTATATTGTTCAAGCTTTGTTTGGTATGTTTATATAAGAGAATGTTTGTTTATTATGTACAAATATGGCCTAGTATATTAATATAATATGAGGTTTAGGAGTTATATTATGATGTAAGTGTTGATGTATGGTGCAGCAGGGACTCTTTGATGTTACTACATCTTGTTTATAGCCACCCTACTAACAACATACTATTTCTGTATAACTAGTTTACCGTACATGCTTGAATTAATGCTAGGAGGGGCCCAGTCTTCTTGTCCTCCATTAGTAAAGCTGGACAGTGTAGTTTAAAGCTCAGCAAAAAAAACAACAAAGAAACAACAACAAAAAAACAACAAAAAACCCAAAAACAACAAAAAACAGAAATCAACAAAGGCAAGACAAAGTTGTATAAGATGGTCTGTCAGAGTTAATTCAGCCAAGTCTCTCATTTGATTAAATAAGTCAGTTCCTTTTCCATGTAAACCTGGTGTACAGTCTATTATTATAAGTTATGTACCTTAAATTTAACATGTCTGCTTCTTACCTTTGCCTTGTTTTGTTATAGATGTTTCTGGTAGTAGTGTATTGTTTTTACAAATACAAGTAGGAAAATTTACAGTGAATCATGATTGAAACAAATTAATGAAAATAAATAGGGGGGGGGGGGGTCACCATTCTACTTTTTGAGTTATCTGCCCCTGAAAGTGAGTTTTTGCTCAAAGTAATGCTCATGTGTAGATAAGGTATTCACTATTCAATATATAAAATTGTTTTGTACATGTATGTTTTTCATTATAGCTGGAACTACAACTTTTATAAAAGTTGTCAAAATAAAGTTAAATATTTTTATATAATTTTTGTTATTTTTTTATTTTCAGTTTGGATCAAGTAAATAATTTACGAGAAATTCAAGCTATGAGGAGACTGGCAAACCATGCCAACATCCTTGAACTTGAGGAGGTCATTTTGTAAGTTTGTTTTTGTGTTTTATTGTGTTTTCACCGTAGGGAACGTGTTACAGTATCGCCTTTTTCGGTTACAGTATAGAATTTTAAAGATGGAGGATAATTTGTTGGGAGGACAGGTAGGTGATTTTTATTCCGGTACATACTACAAGTAGTTTAGTTTCTAAAAGATGTTTTTGTGCTTTGCTTGTAAGGAACAGAATCCGGTACCTAGTAATATATTTCGTCAGGCTCTGCACCACAGATTTATCGTTATATTGTCTAAAAAATATGCAGATTTGAATGTTTGAAAATTTGAATCGAGAGACCAGCGCATTTTTCTCCAATTTCGACATTATTTATGCATGCCTAGAAAAAGTAAATCTACAAAACGTACGTCCTTTATGTTAGGAAACGTTTATAAAAGTAAATGACCAGTTGAACCTATTTTCCTGTTCGTTAAATGCATTTGAAAAAATAAACAATGTTACAGTATAGAGCGGGGTGATTTGTGCAGGGTTACAGCATAGACCTAGCGATTTTTATCCGATTTTGTTACAGTTTATACTCAGATTTCGGTTACAGTTTAGACTTCGATATTTTCTATATATACTAGGTAAAATGTATGAATGTTACATAGACTTTTAAATCTCTGTGAGCTTATTGGCCCGATGGCTATTCGTCCGTCTGTCGTACACATGTGTGTTCTATATCATCCGCTCAGTAACTACTTGACTAAATGTGATGAAATTTACATGACTTTCTACCAATTAGTTGTTCAAATGGTTTCGGTTGCAATCGGGGATACGAAAACCCAAATTATAGATTTTGAAAAAAGGCAATGTTTAAAGACCCTTCTCGTCTCGAACTAAAAGCATTCAAATCAAATCATGATCATGGCGTCATTTCGAATGCTTCTTTGTTAAATTTACGATTATTTTGTCATTATTTAATAAAAAGTCGTTTTTTCTTATTTCAGACATTCTGTATAGCAGTTTTCATGTTTCTGAAAAAGAAAATAATATTGAAAGTTATAGAGCATAAATTAAGGTCAGACAATTACAATATCTTCTCTATAGTGAGCCTGATGGAGGTACACAAAAGTGGCAGAGTCGGGATAAGGCCGTCGCCTTCAAATTATCTTTCATTTACTGCTGTAGTTGAAATCCAGTCATGACTTTGGATTCTTTGTATGTGAGGAATCTATCAAGCTAATTTACGGAAGGTCGGTGGATCTAGTCAAGTGCCCACTCGTGTCTGAAATGTTTCCCAAAGGGATTCTGGGGTCTTTCTTTACACTATAGCAGGAATGTTTTCACATGACCTCAGTGTCGTTGAAACTTAAAATCCAAGAAAGCCAAACGTAACAAACCCTTTTAAATACTTACAAAATACATTATGGTAGATGGAAATTCCAACTTAAAATAAAAATTAAGGTTGAAACATTGCTCACTCAAATACTGTTTAATCATTCTTAGGGTAGTGCCTCTTGTCAATTGTGTCTTTTGACAGCTTATCTATGGTATGCAGGCTTCATAACATGCAATCCCCTCTCAAAATTTCATTTTATTTAGTTTCACTCATTGTATTCTTTAGGGCACACGAAATTTTTAACCTAATATGCCGCTTTTCATAGAATGGCAATAACGTGTCACATTGAAGATTCCATGATAACCGCCATATGAACACATCCACAGATGTTAAAAAATCTAAAGTGTACCAGTTCATGTTTAATGTAAATTCTGCTGAAGCCGGTGCTAGGCGGCTTGGACGGTAGCTTGCAGTTACCACTACCGTCCATGAACAGGTTTAATCAAAACTGATCCTGCAACATTTTCATGTTTTCCGTGTTGGACTTCTGTTAAGGAATCTTTTTTCTCTATTTTATTACTAATAGGCATTATTATAATGTGTAATGAAATCAAGCAATAATCTTTCTTCCCTCAATACAATTCGATAAAAGTTACTGTTGTTGTCGTGAAAACAGTCCTTACTTAGGACATTACTTATTCTGCAAAAAGTCTCAATCTGAAACTTAAAGTAAAAAAAATAGCAAACTATAACTGTTCTGCTGAAGAAAAAAAGTAATACAACCTTTCAAGAATGTATTAAATAGAAAGGAATGAGTTATTTCATAAAAATAATGGATACACGAACTTTGTTTGAAATTTGGCAAGTATCTAAACTGTAACCGAAATCTGGGTATAAACTGTAACAAAATTGTATCAAAGTCGCTAGGTCTATGCTGTAACCCTTCAAAATTAACCTCGCTCTATACTGTAACATTGTTTATTTTTTCAAACGCATTTTACCAACAGGAAAATAGGTTCAACTGGTCATTTACTTTTATAAACGTTTCTAAACACAAAGGACTAACGTTTTGTAGATTTACTTTATCTAGGCATGCTTAAATAATGTCGGAATGGGGAAAAAATGCGTTGGTCTCCCGATTCAAATTTTTAAACCTTCAAATCTGCACATTTATGAGACAATATAGAGATAAATCTGCAGTGCAGGGTCTGAAGAAATATATGACTAGATACCGGATTCTGTTCCTTACAAGCAAAGCACAAAAACATCTTTTAGAAACTAAACTACTAGTAGTATGGACCTGAATAAAAATCACCTACATCTTTTCCCATAAATAATCCTCCATCTTGAAAATTCTATACTGTAACCGAAAAAGGCGATACTGTAACACGTTCCCTACGGTGTGTTTTAGGATTTATGAAATATAAGAGAATAAGGGTTATTGGTAAATAATCATTTGATTTATTATGTTAGGAATTTTACACTAGATCTTAGGTACAGTTTAAATAGAAAATTTGAGAATAAAGTCTCTTTAAAAATCTCAGTTTCACTCAAAAGTACCTGTACAGAAGTTACTGTTAGGTTATTTTGTGGCCACTTTCAATTTATCTCTGAAAGAAGAGCTTGTAATTAATTGATCATTTAATGTTGCCAGAAAAGTTTCAAACTGTTATGGTTTCAGTGAAAAATTGTTTGATTGGTATAATTATGCATTGTACTATGAAATACATGTATTGTTTTTCATATTTAAAATTATATTAGTACTAGTATTTTTTATTGCAATTTTCCCTTGTTTACTTTATAGGCTATATACTGTAGTGTAGGAATAGTATGTCAAGACAAAGATTTCCCATAGTTGTTGTCCATACAAATTGTATTTGAACACTTAAGTTAAATGTTGTTACCTTCTGAAAAAACAACAGATTGTTTATATAATATAAATGTATTTAATAAACAATATAAATATATTTACAGGATTGTAATTGCTACATTAATATTTATTTTGTATAAGAGTGCCACACAGATCTTAGATAAGTTAAAGCTTAAGCAGATAAAGCATAAAACCAAAAGCTTATAAACATAAGCCTTGGTTATGAAAATTTATTGATAACTTGCTGATATTTAACTAGTTTTCATAGCAGAGTTTAGTTAGATGAAAAATGTTAGAAATGTTTAATATGGAGACTTGCTTGTTTTCATTCATGTCCATGGACTTTAATTCTGTAAGACCTAGTTCTTCTGGCACTGATTATCATATACTACTAATGGCTGCTGAAAAATGGGGAAAAAAAAGAATCTGGTTGCTCTGATATTGTTAAAAAGGAAAAAGATTTTTATAGTACATAATGTCTCTTATAAGATTAAGTATTAAATGTATTATCTTTATTAGCAAAGGGCAGTCTTCAACAATTTGTTAAGTCTTGACTTTTTTCACCACTATCACAGCCAGTGTCTTTAATTCTTTATGTGAAGAACCAATCTAGCTAGGTTTAAGAAGGTTAAATTGCCCTTCTACTCAAATGACTGATGTTGTCTAAATAATGCAAAGAGAGGCACCCGAGGTCTTTCTCATCCAATAAAAGTTGAAAGTCACCGTATGACCTTTATATTGTGTCAGTGGAACTTAAAGCAGCATGCCTCCATATTCATGCTAATTTTGATGAAAAGTAGAATATTGTCAAGTGAACAAGAAAATAATTTTCACATAAAATCTACTAAAATTATGAATATAATTGTCCAGCAAAAAATAGACCTTACTGTGTTAATAATACAGAAGACATAGGGTGATAAATATCTAAAAATCAGTCATTAATGGTATATAATATGTAAAATATTTCTTTAGTTTTGAATATTTTTACATTTCTTAAAATCTTAGTACATTTTTCTCAAGGTTGATTTTCTTGAAATATGTTATCAGGTCAGTCAAGCAGCTTTAGACCCCTTGCCTCAAATTATCAGCAAGATAGTGTATTGGACTATCTTCTGTAAAAGTCACTGGTCATGTTGAGTTCATTGAAGAAGAATACACATGATAATTGAGCCGCGTCACGACAAAACCAACTTAGTGCGTTTGCGACCAGCATGGATTCAGACCAGCCTGTGCATCCGCGCAGTCTGATCAGGAGCCATGCTGTTCGCTTACAAACCCTATAACAAGTAGAGAAGCTGACAGCGAACAGCATAGATCCTAATCAGACTGCGCGAATGCGCAGGCTGGTCTGGATCAATGCTGTTCCCAAACACACTATGTTGGTTTTGTCGTGACGCTGCTCATATGATAAACTATGCAAGTGATATTACAAAAATTTCACATTATAAAGCTTGTATTTTATCAAGGTGGTTGTAAATACTTTAGAAATTGTCAAATCCATCCAGAAGCATTTTAAAGTACTTAGATATTTTTCAAGTACATATGGAGAGACATATATTTCATTTTAATATGTTTAATAGATTTATTGAATTTCTCCATTTTATGATTACAGTGACAAGAAAAGTGGTACTCTAGTCCTGATATGTGAGCTGATGGATATGAATATTTATGAGCTGATAAGAGGCAAGTGAACATTTTCCCTTCTTAAATTTTTATTTCACAAAATGTAAAAATTGTCATGTTTCTGATGGTTAATATTGTAAAATTATAAAAGTTTGAGGTAGTTAAGTACAGTCTACCCTACTATGGCTGGGTGGTCAACATGCCAGACTAGTTATCTAAAGATTGCTAGCCATGTGGGTCAAACCTTTTCATTGGCAAGCCATTGTTTTTTCTTCAGCAAGAAACTACACTCATTTCTCAGTACTGGTTGGTCCCAGGAACGGATTTGAGAGTGTGTATATAGCTTCCTACACAATCAAACTAAACTAAATTCAGTATAAACTATTAACTTGTGCTAATGAACACAACTGAAATGTTCTGGTTTGTTGTAAGAAAAATTTACAGAAACTTTGAGGTTTTTTTATACCAGCCTAATTGAATGTTCAGAAAGCAGACTGGTTAAAAAAAATAATGTAAAAGGGAAAAAAACATACACACTTGAAAGAAATCTTTTAAAAACTTATCTTCACATACATGTACAATAAACCTATTCTCTATTAGCAAAGTAAGACAAGTTGTATTTGTGCTTTCTATGAGATATTTATGACTGTACATGTATATCAAGTTCATTGTCAAATATTTAACGAAACATTTATCAGTACAAATCAAAGAATACAAGAAATCATAATATTTGATCAAGACCCGTTGAAAAATGTAGACTTATGTAGCATTAAACATAAGTGTCCTGATATTGAATGGATCATCATTTATTTCGTATCATACATTTAATTTGACATTGCATATTGGTAACATTTTAAAGCCATATTTATTATCACTCTTCAGATTATCAGTAAAATACATTAAACTAAACAAGCTCAACAAAAGTAAATATCTGACTCAAATAGAAATAAAGGGACCAAAGTCTCGTTATTACACAAAAGATATTTCAATTATGGAAACAAAAGTATACATGCTCTATTCATGGTTTTAACGATTAGATTGATACTAAATACAAAAAAGTGAATAATTAAGAACTTTATTGTACTCGTGAATGAAGAAAAAATAGGGTTGTAAGAAGAGAAAATGATTGGTTCGAAATTGATATTATAATAATGCATGTGTAACTAATGTTAATTATTGAACATGTGTACAGAAAATTGGTCCACGGATACAGGCCAAACAAAACAAACAAGGTATTGATTCAAAATTGGAACTAGGTTACCACATTCCAGTTTTCTTAGAAACTTTGGACAATAATAAAAGTGGGAAGTACAGAATTATTGATGAAATTACAAAACATACATTGATTCTTCATGTTACCATCAAACTGTTCAGGAAAAATGCCAAAAGTTAATTAAATGTCACATGAATAATGCTGATTAAAAGATTCTTTTGAGGAGCGAATGGTGCACTTTGATGAATTCGATACACCTTTTGAAATAGGATAATACTTTTCAATGATGTCTTTATTGACTTTTGAAACTTGTCTATACTAGCAAGTCATATTAGTTTTAGCCCTTACCCTTGCTGAATTTATATAATGGACTGGTCCTTTTTTGAATTTGGGCCTGTCCATTGTTATTGTAAGGGATTTCAGTATAAATTAAGAGGAAAATTAAGCACAAAATTGCTTGGAGCTAGTTCAGACTACACATACTTCTGGTATAAAACATTATATTAGTGTTAAGATAAAATGGAACATTTTTCACGAATAAATTAAATGCTATTAGTTGTTAGATTTGCATATTTAAGATCTATATAAACAACATTGTTGGTATGAGTAAATAAAATTATGCTGCAAATATTTATATTCTTATTAAAAGTAAATAAAATACATTTACCAGTCTACAACTATTCATTTAAAAATAGATACAATATTAAAGATGCATACTAGGGTCATGAGAAATACATAGAAATATAAAGACTTATTCTCGGAAAATCCAAAACTACAGTTAGTGCCATGATTTTGTCTCGTGAAACAGGCATACACAAGTATATCTTTATAATAATCTAAAACACAAATGTGATTTTTCAAATAATGAATTTTAGGAAAGCGGCACTATTTACCAGAAAGAAAAGTTAAAAATTACATGTATCAACTGTGTAAATCAGTTGAGCACATGCATAGGTAAGAGAAAATATAGCACCCCACCCACCAACCACTTAGCTACTGTAGTATCACTCCGAGTGTAGTTATTACCAGTAGATTTGCACTTATATCCAACTTATCTCTCATTAGTCACTTTACCACTTTTCTCTTTTAACTGCTCTGGGTCTTCCCATCAGGTTGGGTTTTTTTTAATTTATCAAAACATGACATTTTCATATTTACATTGTTTAAGCAGGGTCAATTTTATTTAGTTTTCTTTTATTTCTAAATGTTGTTTTTTAGCAGAAATTTGGTGATCAGTGTCTGCTTCTAAAATTAGTCTTGATTATTTTAAACAAGTTGGACATGGTAGTCTATCGTTAATTCAAGTCACGAGTTTAAAAAACTTTTTAACATTTAGATTCATTTGATTTTATACCAGCTTTATTTTTTTTGTGCTTAGGTAGTATTTATTCTTCACCTCTGCATGAAATGTAATTCACAATGTATCTAATGAAAGGTTAGGATTACTGTTCTTAACTATTTCTTAAATCCCATATAAGAAAACAGCAACTTATAAGGAAGGGTTCTATAAAAAGAAACATAATAAATAAAAAAAACTTTGGCAATTATTGAAATGTAAAACAAAACATCTATACAAATGGAAGAAACAATAGTTTAGATGTGTTAAATAAAAATAAAACTTTGTTATTGTTGTTGTTGTTGTTAGGAAAGCGCCACCTGTTGCCAGAGTATATGGTGAAGAAGTACATGTATCAGCTATGTAAATCTGTAGATCACATGCATAGGTGAGGGGTAACATTGGTGAGCAGTGCTGATACTGGTGGTGTGCCTTGCTGCTTAGGCTCGCTTGTTTAACGCTTATGTCATATATTCATTAACCTTTAACCTGCTGAATTTCTTAAATGGACTTCAACAGTCCAGCTTAAATTTTTGGAACAGTTCATTGTTAATTTTAGGGATTTCAGGGAGTTAGTTAGCCAACAGTATAAAGCCTGGTAAGACTGGCTCAATAACAGGCAGCAAAGATTTGGTTCCAGCAAGTTAAGGGTTAAAATTCTAAAATTGTACTTACAGAGGCCATGCTTAATAGTTAGTCATGTTTTTGGCCCCACTTTTCAAAAAGAAAAAAAGACTGAATCTATAATTATCATGACCTCTGGTAACATTGGTCAGCTTCATTTCTCAAAAACTTTGAGTTTCTGAGTTTATTAGACAGTAATTGTTATATGTTTGGTTGAAGAGTAAATGAAATATATATTTAGATAGAGACATTATATGACAGTCTCATGCTGCGGAAAGTATTTTTATACTTGACAAACTATATCCTTCAAACTATAGAAATTTAGTTGTTTTGTATTAACCCTCAAAGTTTAATACACCAAATATTACACCGGAGTAGATCTATTTTTTTCTTGATCAAAATGTTTGCTTTTGTAAGGTCTTTTAGTAAAACAGCATGCACATATCTAGGTCCCAGTATGTTTATTGTGGCAGAGCTGTTGAATTAACTGGGAATTTCACATGTATAGAAAATTCAATATTAACTTGATTAAGTTGGTAGAAACAAAAGACAAAATGGCAATTTTTATGGAACTTACATGCCCAACAGGAAATTCTTACAATATGATTTGGTATTGCTTCGATACATTATCAGTTAGACTGACAGAGATTATTATAAGAATTGTTACTAAATCAACAGATGTTTCCAAATAACAATCCTTTCAGTTAAATTTAGCCAAATGAACATTAAATAATTACAAATGTAATTTTTAATATTTGGCAGGTTGGGATTTAGTGGTCTATGACCTAAGCACAGAATTAGTTCAAGTTATACATGCTTTATAAGTTTGAATATATATTTAGCATGTGTTTAAGATATAAGGTAAAAAATTAAGTACATCAAGCTTTATGCAATATGACTTTAATCGCTGACAGATTTTTAAATACCTTTATTTAACTTGACCAGTACAAAGAATGGACAAGGTTTAAAGGTCAGAATGGTTTTTATGATTGGTTATTGTATTGTTTGTAAAGTGTTATAATCCTTAGATATTGGTTGCAGATTATAACATATGCCAGGTCTATGACATAATTTAGCTGGATTTAGCAAAGTCAGATGAGTTGTTTAGGATATTGTATGACTTGACCAAATGTTACCTCCATTTTGTTTTCTTTCTTCAACATTTAAGTTTACCATACATAATGCCCTATACCACAAGTTTATTATGTCCGCTAACAGTTTAAATACCAAAATATATTATGTCATTCAGGGGACTGTTAATAATGTTAACCAGCCTTTTAGCTTTTCCCCTTTATATATCGTTCTGTTTATCTTTATCTTTCTAACCTTAGTATGTATATTTTTATTTTGGAAATTTATTCATGTTTTCAATGAAATATGATTAAAAATAAAAGATGAAATAATCTACAACAGGGGGAGTGGAGAACAAACATTGTCATATATCACAGTAGTTATAAAGTTTTGTTCAACTCTTGTTTTTGGTCCCTTATCCATTAATAGATATTTTCAAATATGTGATACAGGCACTGCCTTGTATGACTTTTTTATGATTACCCCATAAACCCATACCTATGTTAATATATTAAATGGACTTGTCAACAGAACCTCATCATTTTAGGGGAAAATTTAAAAAAAAACAGTGCCAGGTCATGATCTTAGTTTGCACTTGTCACATGGTTAGATTCTGGTCACATGGTTAGATTCTTGTCACATGGTTAAGTTCTGGTCATATGGTTAGATTCTGGTCACATGGTAAGATACTGGTCACATGGTTAGATTCTGGTCACATGGTTATATTCTAGTCACATGGTAAGATTCTGGTCACATGGTTTAAAATTCTTGTCACATGGTTAGATTCTGGTCACATGGTTAGATTCTGGTCACATGGTTTAAGATTCTGGTCACATGATTAGACTCTGGTCACATGGTTTAAGATTCTTGTCACATGGTAAGATTCTGGTCACATGGTTAGATTCAAGTGCCACCAGCAAGCTAAGAGTTAAATATTCTGAATTGAAAATTCTAATAAAAATATAATTATTTTCCCTGTATTGTCCAATTTTTTAAAACAAAAATTTAAGTTGTAAGTTAACATTTGCATTTTTATGATATTTAGCATGAAGTTTGCAAAGTTTGCATGTATTGCTTATAAAGGCTATATTGGGTATTTACAGGTTAAGAATTACAGGAATTTTAATGCGCCACATCTTTTAATTGTGCAATAGAATTCAATGAAACTGTCTACACAGAAGAAATAAGCCCAAAAAATAGCTTAAATTAAAGGATCTTGATCTTTCACAAAGAGCAACAATGATATATATTTGCATGATATTTTGGTGTGAATGTGATATATAAGTAATGACTGTTTCACATGTTGACCTTGAAAATATACCTATCTTCACATCATAGTTTGTATCTTTGAAACTGTTCCAATATGTACTTAATGAACTTTTTTGTTTAAGTGTTTGTAACTGTATTATTTAATCCTTTGATTGAACTGAAGTTTATTGTTTATGAATATTTTGTCAAAATTACACATAATCTGGAAAATTTGATATCTTTAATGTTTAAAGTTGTTGAAAATGCACACATTAGTATATATTAGAAAAACAATTATTTTATTTCTGTCTAAGAAGGTAAACCATATTTCAGACTAAGTTTCCAAATTAAGTAGCATTACAAGTGGCCTGTTTATGATTTAGAAGTTTTTGATTTTCAATTAAGTTCTTGTAAACTTGTTTTTTCTTCTGCCAAAGCTTACTAAACATCTGTCTTAACATTGCTAACTTCCTGTTTGACTGTCAACTTGACAAAGATTGTGTATTACATATAATTCTATTTTTCTTGAATATTTTTACTCTTTTATCATATTTGTTTTCAAGTTCTATAACTTTTTATATATTATTTAATTTTCAGTTCAATTCTGGCTTCTTCTGTATCGCACATATTAATTCATTTATTTGCATGTACATGTATATTGATGTTACTGATTAATTTTATTTATTTAAATTTATATGGGGCTTCTTTCCTGTAATGATTGTGGTCCTTTATGCATTTAGTCATTACAGTGGTTTCAGATCCTGCTATGCCAGGATGTGGAAGCCATTTGGATGGTTTATACAAAATATTTGTGATTCTTAATCAAGGTGCCCTATCCTGTCTCATATAACTTAGAGATAGGCTAATTTTTTTTTAAATAATTATCTGATACTACCTTACAACTATGGTACTTACTATACATACATCATAAAAAATATTTTTCTCTTAGGATTTCATTAATCATGAATATATAAAAATCTTTAATTACCCCCCTCCCCCCTCTCAAATATATTGTTAAAGTAAATTCATTGAACAATTAATGTACTAAAAATTATATAAATCAAAAATTTTATTTAAAAACTGTTTTAAGCTTTCAAGTGATTTGTATAGGAATCTAGAAACGCTTAATTTTTGTTAAATTTCAGCATATTTTCTGCACCATTGACATATTCTATTTCAGAAATGGCATTTTTCACAGGGATGTTAAACCTGAAAATATCCTTATAAAGGTATACTAAAGTTTGTTTTATTTCTGTTTATGACTTTTATATTTATTAGAACTTTGGGATTTAAAAATTACTATTTTCTTCAGTATACCAGTCCTTTATACATATGTATTTTCATATATACATTAATAGGCCATACAGTAGGTACATGTAGTGTAGCTTTACTTTAAGTAACTTTCATGTTTTGCATCCAGTTACTAGAACATAAATTTTCAGTAATTGCAATTTCCTTTTGCAAAAAGTCAATAGTTATTCATACCAAACCTTAATACAAATATGTTTAAAAACATGCAATATCTAGAAAATCTGAAAATTGATCCCATACTTGGCATTAATTCTTCTAGCAGAATTGTCTGCTGGTCAAGTTAAATTGAATAGTTCACAGTGTCTAATATGATGAAGTTTGCAAGAATTTCAAGATAACCCTTGTTTAATGAAAACAATTTTTAGCTCGACTATTCGATAAGAATAAGTAGAGCTATTGTAGTCACCCGAGCGTCGGCGTTGGTGTCCGCGTCGGCGTAACCACTTATGTTAAAGTTTTTGTAATAGTTCAAATATTTTCAAAGTCCATTGACATATGGCTTTGAAACTTGGCACACTTGTTCACCATCATGACCACAATCTGTAGACAGGAGGAGGTAACTGTATCAAGCATTTTGACAGAATTATGCCCCTTTTTCGACTTAGAATTTACGTTAAAGTTTTTGTAATAGTTCAAATATTTTCAAAGTCCATTGACATATGGCTTTGAAACTTTGCACACTTGTTCACCATCATGAAACCAACCTGTAGACAGGAGGAGGTAACTGTATCAAGCATTTTGACAGAATTATGCCCCTTTTTCGACTTAGAATCTACGTTAAAGTTTTTGTAATAGTTCAAATATTTTCAAAGTCCATTGACATATGGCTTTGAAACTTGGCACACTTGTTCACCATCATGACCCCAACCTGTAGACAGGAGGAGGTAACTGTATCAAGCATTTTGACAGAATTATGCCCCTTTTTCGACTTAGAATTTACGTTAAAGTTTTTGTAATAGTTCAAATATTTTCAAAGTCCATTGACATATGGCTTTGAAACTTTGAACACTTGTTCACCATCATGACCAAAACCTGTAAACAGGAGGAGGTAACTGTATCAAGCATTTTGACAGAATCATGCTCCTTTTTCGACTTAGAATTTACGTTAAAGTTTTTGTAATAGTTCAAATATTTTCAATGTCCATTGATATATGGCTTTGAAACTTTGCACACTTGTTCACCATCATTACCCCAACCTGTAAACAGGAGAAGGTAATTGTATCAAGCATTTTTATGCCCTCACAATGTGGGAGCATATAGCGTTGCACTTGTCCATCCGTCCGTCAGTCCGTCAATACGTCAGTCCGTCAGTCCGTCCGTCCGTACTTCCCGAAATCTTGTGAACGCAACTCCTCTAAAACCGGATGGCAGATTTTCCTTAAACTTACAGGGATGAACAACCTTAATGTGTAGATGGTAGTAAAGGAAGGCATTTTCGCTGTGACCAAATTTAACAGAATTATGGCCCTTTGTTGATTTTTTCCCTAGATACTATGTAGAAATTTTGTGAACGCAACTCCTCTTAAACCGGATGGCAGATTTTGCTTAAACTTACAGGGATGAACAACCTTAATGTGTAGATGGTAGTAAAGGAAGGAATTTTTGCTGCAACTAAATTTAACAGAATTATGGCCCTTTGTTGATTTTTTCACTATATACTATGTAGAAATTTTGTGAACGCAACTCCTCTTAAACCGGATGGCAGATTTTGCTTAAACTTACAGGGATGAACAACCTTAAGGTGTAGATTGTAGTAAAGGAAGGAATTTTTGCTGCGACCAAATTTAACAGAATTATGGCCCTTTGTTGATTTTTTCACTATATACTATGTAGAAATTTTGTGAACGCAACTCCTCTTAAACCGGATGGCAGATTTTGCTTAAACTTACAGGGATGAACAACCTTAAGGTGTAGATTGTAGTAAAGGAAGGAATTTTTGCTGCGACCAAATTTAACAGAATTATGGCCCTTTGTTGATTTTTAGTTTTCAACTTGTGGCACATGTAGTCCAAAAAATATTTGACCTAGAGTCATAAGATTGACAGAACAGTGGCGTGTGGGGGCATCCGTGTCCTATGGACACATTTCTAGTTTCTTACTATCAAGCACTAAGAATAGTCGAGCGTTGCTGTCCTACTGACAGCTCTTGTTTAAATTTCAAATAATGTTTATTTCAGGAGGATTTGTTAAAGTTGGCAGATTTTGGTTCATGTCGCAGCATTTATTCTAAGCAGCCTTACACGGAGTATATATCTACAAGATGGTATCGTGCACCGGAATGTCTCCTCACTGACGGGTATTACACTTATAAGATGGACATGTGGAGTGTAGGCTGTGTGTTCTTTGAAATTCTTAGGTAATTTCTTATTATAACATCTATATACTCTTGTATTTAAAAACACCATTCTTTGGAATTGAAATTATATTTATAAACACTTCAAGTTAAAAAAAAGTTGGCGTAGGTAGATATAATATTATGCATACCTTTTATTTTTAATACACTATAATAATGAATAATAAAGATTTTAAATTTGGTTGCTTTGTTAGACTTACTTATTATCTTACATCTGTAAAGAACTTATTACATTTTGATTAAAGCAGCATGCCTCCAGATTCATGCTAATTTTCATGAAAATTTTGAAAATGCATTTAAAAGTAAAATATTGTGAAGTGAACAAGGAAAGTAATTTACTCATTGCAAACAGCATTTACAATCCAATAAATTACCAAAAAGAGGTCAAAATATGCAAAAATAGCCCTTATTGCATTGTGCAGTATGTAGCAATTTGGTGATAAATATTCAAAATCAGTTATTAATCGCAAATAAATTATTACTTGAATTTTGAATAATTATTCACTTTCTTAAAATCCTAGTACATTTTTCTCAAGTTTGATTTTCTTAAAATATTTTGGTTGATCTGGAGGCATGCAGCTTTAAACGTAAGACTACACTCAGTGTTCATTGTATTTTTATAGACAATATCATATAAACAGATGGCATACCTTTTGATAATAGAATAATGATATGTGAAACCTAAATTTGTGGTTCTTCTTGGTAAAGATTATATAATATGTTATTTCAGCCTACATCCATTATTTCCTGGTTCAAATGAGGTTGATCAGATAGCCAAAATACATGATATCATGGGAACGCCAGAACCCAATGTTCTCAACAAATTTAAAAAGTAAGTTTTTTTCGTTATTTCTAATTGATACAATGTATTTCTTTTGAAGTGGAAATTTTACAATTAAAGGGAGATAATTAAATTATGAAACTTTAACTTCTTTTGAGAAAATATTTTTGAAAACATATGTAAACATTATTTAATTTCCTAAAAAAACCCAAACAAACAATAACTTAAAGAACTTCTTTTATTCTCAAAACAGAATATTGAGAGGGAGTTTAAAACCTTTTCACTCCATATTTGAAATAAGTGTATTAATGTATTTCATATGTTTTGCAGATCTAGAGGAATGAATTTCAATTTTCCGACAAAGAAAGGTTCGGGTATTGAGAGATTGTTACCACATGCGGGTACAGATTCTATAGATCTTATTAACAAATTGTGTACATATGACCCTGATGAGCGTATGACGGCTAAACAAGCTTTAAGACATTCATATTTCAAGGAACTCAGGTAAGTGATGTCTAAACAAGCTTTAAGACATTCATATTTCAAGGAACTCAGGTAAGTGATGTCTAAACAAGCTTAAGACATTCATATTTCAAGGAACTCAGGTTAATAACATCTAAACATGCTCTTAGACATTCATATTTCAAGGAACTCAGGTTAATAACATCTAAACATGCTCTAAGACATTCATATTTCAAGGAACTCAGGTTAATAACATCTAAACATGCTCTAAGACATTCATATTTCAAGGAACTCAGGTAAATAACATCTAAACACGCTCTGAGACATTCATATTTCTAGGAACTCAGCTTTAAGTAACATGTAATTGTAGTATGATGAATCTCTTGAGATAATGTGACGGGGCCCAGGTTATTGTCAATATTTCTTTGCTCAATCTCAGGCATTTGATTGGTCAGAAACCAGAACAGAATGAATATTGACCAAGAAAAATTCTGAGATTTGAGTCAGATTTGTGAATTTTTTTTATAAAATTAAGGCCAGTTTAAGTTTGGAGATGCATTAAATATACGTAATGTACATAAGTAATTTTGACATTCTATGACATTAAGGGGAAAAAAATTGTTAGTAAGCTTGTAAATGAAAAAAAAATTAACTGTCAAAATAACTTATTGTAAAAAATTATATAAAAATTAATCAGTTACTAATTAAATACATTGTTCAAATGTCATTTTTTTTTTTTTCAAAAATGCTCTGAATAGCGTGAAGTCCTTAGTAATGAAGTGCCCATAAGTCAGAGTTTCACTGTAGTTTATTATACTAGATGTAAGACATTTTTTTGTGGCATGATATATTGTATGTTTTTATTTCAGTGTAAAGTTTTATGTTTATATCATCTGTCACAAAGTGACATGGTGAGCTTTTGTGATCGCTTTTCGTCCGGCTTCCTTCCATAAACTTTTACTTTAAACGACATCTCCTCATAAACCGCTAAGCCAATTTCATACAAACTTCACAGGATTGTTCCTTAGGTAGCCATGGCAACCGAAAGAATAAACTTAAAATATCTTCTTTCAGAAAACCATAAGAGCTAGAGCTTAAATATTTTGCATGAAACATCATCTAGTCAGTGTCTACCAAGTTTGTTCAAATAAATGCCCTGGGGTCAAAATTGGCCCCGCCCCAGGGGGTCATTGATTTTTCTTATTTGTATATAGTAAAAACTTCAAAAATCTTCTGTTAAAAGCCCCAAATAGCTAGAGCTTAGATATTAAGCATGAAACATCTTCTTGTGGGTGTCTACCAAATATGTTCAAATAAAAGCCCTTGGGTCAAAATTAAACTTAAAAAATCTTCTTTTAAAAAACCCTAAGAGCTAGAGCTAAGTTTTTAGCATGAAACGTCTTTTAATGGGTGTCTATCAAATAAGGGCTGTGGGGTTAAAATTGACCCCGCCCCGGTGATCATTAATTTTCCTTATATGTATATGGTAAAAACCTAGAGTTTAGATATTAAGCATGAACTATCTTCTAGTGAGTGACTACTAAGTTTGTTCAAATAAAAGCCCTGGGGACAAAATTGCGCTGCCCTGAGGGGGGTGGGGGTTGGGGGGGGAGTCATTGATTTCCCTATATGTGTATAGTAAAAACTTAAAAAATCTTCTTACAGCTAGAGCTTAGATATTTATCATGAAACATCTTCAAATGGGTGTGTACCAAGTTTGTTCAAATAAAAGCCCCCTGGTTAAAATTGGCCCCGCCCCGGGGGCCTATATACAGGTGAGCGATTTCAGGGCCATCATGGCCCTCTTGTTATTTATAAATGCGTGAGACTGACTTTCATAATTGACTAACTTTCTATTTACAGGGACACTGATAAGCGGCAGTTAGCTCTTAAAAAAGCTAACATTCTTCAAGATAAAGACGACAGTTCTAATATAGGGACAAAATCTGAACCAGAAAATATTCCATCTCCAAAAATGGAGAAGAAGAAAGATTCAGAACTTCATATAATTGCAAGTTTGCCAAAACCTCAGTCTTTACCTGCACATCAATTGTTCAAAGATAAACGAAAGGTATATCAGGTATGATGTGCTGTGAGTTACTCACTCAGTTCTTACACTTCATCTAGTTAATACACAAACACTTTTCATGGTGTCATGGTAACTTCTCATCAGAATATCACGCCACCTTAGTGCAATAACTGGTTTACTCCTATTACATTTAGAAGGACTTAACCTGTTCCAGCACTAAGGTAATGAGCATGTCTGCTGCATGGTATATAAATTAATACCTTCTAGAAACTAAGGAAATAAAGAAGACTTTGCTGTTTAAATACATAATTAAAAAAAAAACAAAAAAACAACAAACATTTTTTCCCCTCTGCTACTGCCAAATAAACTATGGACTTTGAAAGACTTTCACAGAAAAATGCATGTGAACTCTACCAAGTAATTCTGTTGGTCATTCCAATATTTATAAGTTTTACAGGGGTGGTGGAAGCCTTTGAAGGATTAGAACAATTTTTTGATTGTTGATATTTTGGAGAAATAATAGGAATCTCAGGTTATAGACAAAAGAAAATATCTTTTTTTTTTAAATTTGGCAAAAAGTGCTGAAGAAATTTTTAAGTAATCAAAGAACTAAGATTTGTACATTATTATTGAGAAAAAACAACAAAAACAACTATAACAACAATAAAAGCTAGACAAAAAACCCTACCCCAATATGTTCTTTGAATTTGAAGAGCCATATTAGACCTGTCAATTTTGAAAATGAATATACAAATGTACATGTATTGACATTATTTATTTTCAATATCAGTAGAAAAACAAGTACTGCCCATGCACAGCTGCAGTTTTTGTACACAGTCTAATTGTGCTTTAATAATAATTTTACTTGTTTTCTGTTGTATAGAGTAATATTATCACATGATGATTTACTAATACACAGGTTGCACATGTAATTTAATTATGTCTTAAATCTAATTGTAATAAATAATAATAACAATCATAAAGCTACTGTATCAAATTTTGTAGTAGAAAAGTTTCAATGGGTCGCATACAATGTCTTTTCCATCTTAGTATCCAAAGCCACAAAAATGTATGATTATATGACATTGAAAAAAAAAATGAGCCGCGTCACGACAAAACCAACATAATGGGTTTGCGACCAGCATGGATCAAGACCAGCCTGCGCATCCGCGTAGTCTGATCAGGATCCATGCTATTCGCTATCAGTTTCTCTACTTGTAATTGAGTTTGTAAGCGAACAGCATGGATCCTGATCAGACTGTGCGAATGCGCAGACTGGTCTGGATCCATGCGGGTCGCAAACCCATTATTTTGGTTTTGTCGTGACGCGGCTCAAATGCAAAAAAAACCCACAGAGAAAACAATATCTAACAGATTAACATGACTATAGATATGTTTTCCGTCAATAGTTTTTAATTGTTACATGTTACTTTGGCCTGAAATACTGAACGGATGGACACATGGTTGTGAAGCTGAAAAGTTCCATAAATATGATATTAAAGTGTTGAAGTGACTTGAAACCTATAGTTCCATTGTTCCATGTCCCCTGTGCGAAACACAAGATTAATGGAATTAAACAAAGCCATTATGCTCTCATTGAAATATTTAAATACATGTACTTTTTTTACTTCATATTAAAGATATGAAAGTAGTAAAAAATTGTTAGAAGGTAAAAGTAAGTTTGAATTACTATTTCAATCTGTTCTTACAAATATTTATGTGATATACTGTAGTAACATAAATTTTATTTTGAAAAAATTAGAAAGGAAAATTTTATGTTTTGTTTCAGCGGCGAAGACGTTTAGGTGAACCACACAATACAACATACAATAGTACACATTCAAGTTTCTTCCCGAAGGTCCCGATCCACGCTAGTACGATCAACCCATCGTATCACTCCTCGTCATTCCCCTCAACCTTTGCATCACACAGTACATCAAATCAGCTCTCTCTACTTCCTAGCATCAATAGTACATATAAGTCACATAAGGTAAGTGGATCATTAAAACCTAGCTTGAAATGTTGATGATTTCAGAAAGCGTTTTAGGACAAAATAGTGTTACACTTTGCCAACAGAATTTTATAACTAACTTTGAATTTGAATACATGTATTCAATGTTAGTTGAATGGGTTTTAGTAACAAAGTAATAAAATTAAGCTGTGTTGAATATATGGTCTGGCGAGACTGTTTAAGCCTAGCTTGTGCTTCTAGCTGTAAAATGTGTCAAGAATCATCGAACAAGTTTATAATGTATTTCCATGAACAATTTGTGGAATATATCTGTATTGACAAAAGTAGGATATCTTTGGTTCTACCAAACTGCTTTTTTTAATAGGTCACAAAATATCTTTATGGAGGATCACCTTTTGTCCTAAAAGATCAAGATGTATATAGTTTTGTGTTTCATTAGGTCAGAAAATGATAATGGTCATATATTTTGTGACAAAAAAAATCTTATATTTATATTAATGTTGTCAACCTAGTGATGTACATTGCATTATAAAATCAAAAATTCTCTTATTTCAGAACCCTACTACAAAGACTAAGAACATGTTTGGGCACTATCAGTTGCCTTCTTTAGATCGTCGTGGTGGGGCAGGATTTTAACATACACTTTCAATTAGGAATTTTATAAATTTGTGAAAAACTTACTATATTTACTATACACATGTGTGTGCTACAAATGTTCAAATTAAACCATGATGTTGCATTTTTCTATGTGTAAGATGATGTGTAAATGGACAATGTCATAATGTGTTAAGATATTTAAAATATCTACAGTGACATTCGATGTATTACACTGAAAGTGTGTATGATTGAATATGCCTACCATACCAGTTCATGAAGAAACCCAACATTATTTTTATGCCACCGCAGCATCTGCGATGCGGTGGCATATAGCGATTCACCTGTGTGTGTGTGTGTGTGTTAGTGTGTGTGTTTGTGTGTGTGTTATATAGATTATATAGTGAACTTAAAAAATCTTCTTGTGAAAAACCACTAGTCCAATTTCAACCAAACTTGGCAGGATTGTTCCTTGGGTGAAGTGCTTCCAAAGTTGTTCAAAGAATTTCATTCCATGCAGAAATCTGGTTGCCATGGCAACCAAAAGGAATTATAAGAATAAATTTAAAAAATCTTCTTGTAAAGACCCAAAAGGCCTAGAGCTTAGATATTTTGCATAAGGCATTGTCTGGTAGACCTCTAACAAGATTGTTCAAATTATAGCCCTGGGGTCAAAAAATGGCCCCGCCCGGGGGTCATTGATTTTCACTACGTACATATAGTAAAAACTTAAAATACCTTCTTGTAAAAACCCAAAAGGCCTAGAGCTTAGATATTTTGCATAAGGCATGATCTGGTAGACCCTTACCAAGATTGTTCAAATTATAGCCCTTGGGTCAAAATCGGCCCCACCCGGGGTCATTGATTTTCACTATATGTACATATAGTAAAAACTTAAAACACCTTCTTGTAAAGACCCAAAAGGCCTAGAGCTTATATATTTTGCACAAGGCATTGTCTGGTAGACCTCTACCCAGATTGTTCAAATTATAGCCCTGGGGTCAAAATCGGCCCCGCCCCGGGGGTCATTGGTTTTCCTTATATGTATATAGTAAAAACTTATAATAAAAACTTCAAAAAAAATTCTTCTAGCAATTGACAAATGCTAGAGGTTAGATATTTTGCATGAAACATTGTGTAGTAAACCTCTAGCAAGATTGTTCAAATTATAGCCCTGGGGTCAAAATTGCCCCCGCCCTTGGGGGTCTTTTATTTCAATATATACATATAGTAAAAAATAAATAAATCTTATTGTCTGAAGGTACAAGGCTTGAAGCTTTAATATTTGTTAAATAATATCATCTAAAGGTACTCTACAAAAGTTATTCAAATTTTGCCTCTTGTGTCAAAATTAGCCCCGCCCCGGGTGGCCATAGGTTTTCCTTATATTATGTATATAGTAAAAACTTAAAAAATCATCTTCTCTAAATTTACAAAGGCTAGAGTTAAGATATTTTGCATGAAACATTGTGTAGTGAACCTCTTGCAAGATTGTTCAAATTATAGCCCTGGGGTCAAAATTGGTTCCGCCCCGGGGGTCATTGATTTTCATTATGTACATATAGTGAAAAAATAAAAAATATTTTTGTCTGAAGGTACAAGGCATAGAGCTTTGGTGTTTGATATATAATATCATTAATAGGTCCTCTACCAAAGTTGTTCAAAATTTTCCCCTGGTGTCAAAATTGGCCCTGCCCGGGGGCAGTGATTCTCATTATGTACACATAGTAAAAACAGAAAATAAAACAAATGTTTTCTGAATGGGAGAAAGCTATAGCTTAGATATTTGACTTGAAATGTTATTTGGTGGACCTGTATCAAAATTGTTTTGAATTAAACCCTTGGGCCCAAGGGGACAGTGACCTACTTTCTTGTCCTTTGATGTACAGCAATGACATTTTGACCATGTGCACAGTTTTAGTTGTAAAATTGAACTTTGATATCAGGTGACCTAGATTTTGATGATGTGACCTACTTTCTTGTCCTTTGATGTACAGCTATGAAATTTGAACCATGCGGTGGCATAGCATTTTTCTCAAATGCAATCTTGTTTAAATATAGTTTAAATATTTTGTTAATTAGAAACATGGCTGCTTTAGATGGTAAAATAGATTTTTACCTTATACAATTTTGTATTCAAGAGAGATTTTTTTTTTCATTTTAGAGATTTAAGACTGTGATAAATTAGGATTATTTAATTGTTTGTTTGACCACATCTAGCTCATTAAGGCATGGCATGTATGATTCAAAATTTATGTTAGATTTTCCACTCACTTGTAACAGACAGCCACTTCGATGAGCATTGATATCAAAATGGAAATAAAATGAGCCACGTCATGACAAAACCAACATAGTGCGTTTGCAACCAGCATGGATCCAGACCAGCCTGCGCATCCGCGCAGTCTGATCAGGATCCATGCTGTTCGCTATCAGTTTCTCTACTTGTTATAGGATTTGTAAGCGAACAGCATGGATCCTGATCAGGCTGGTCTAGATCCATGCTGGTGTCAAACCCATTATGTTGGTTTTGTCGTGAAGCGGCTCATATGTTAAACCTAGAATGTTCTGACCACATTATTTGAGTTAATGGGTTTAAATTTGAGGGTCACATCTTTTTCTAAAAGTATCTTGGACAACATTGTCAAATGATATTCATCCTCAACTACTATTCTATGTAAATTATATTTTAAAGGTTTACATAAAATACTAAATCCAGTGTCACTTGTTTAATAACTGGCAGCTGTTATACAACCAAAATGCTGTTTCGAGTGCAAATTAAATTTATAGCAAATGTATTTTGATGTCAGATATATTAAAAAATTACCTCTAGTTCAAAAATAAATTGATAAATTTTGTAAATGTTTTTACATCCAGATGTTAATCATACATTACATGCCTTAGAGCTACATTGTTTATTATTGTAGTGCCAAATTTGCTTTCCACATTTTGCCTTAAGTTTATGTTGTTTTATCAACCAAATATTTCAGTTCTTCCAATTTGAAAGGACATTATGCAAAAAATGAATAATTTGATTTTGTTTTGTTGCAACAATTGAGTATTTGAGCCGCATCACGACGAAACCAACATAGTGCGTTTGCAACCAGCATGGATCCAGACCAGTTATCAGGATCCATGCTGTTCGCTATTAGTTTCTCTTCTTGTTACAGGGTTGGTAAGTGAACAGCATAGATTCTGCTCAGACTGTGCAGATGCGTAGGCTGGTCTGGATCCATGCTGGTCGCAAACCCATTATTTTGGTTTTGTTGTGACACGGCTCATTTTTTTTTTACAACAGATGTCAGGGTACTCAAGATTATTTTCTCATCTTTTATTTGAAATTTATTTGTATTTCAAGCGTAAATTCCAAAATGATCTGATTTAACATGTTTAAGAATTACTCTAAATGTAAGAGATTTTTGTTTTATTTCAAGCGCATTTTATCTTTAAATATCATACATTAGATTTTTTTGTAATATTGCCACAGTATCACAATTTTTAACATATATCATATTTTGTCAGGGTCAATATATAGGCAGCTGTATACTGCAACCGTTTAACCACATTGTAATCATGAGCTCTAACATTTAAATAACATAAGCGGTAGATTTTTAACTCATCTGATTCTATCGTTTTCGATGATATACGGATGTGAAGAAATATCTCTTTGCTGTTTTAAAGTTATAAGCTACATGAAAATTTAGGTGTTTTTAGTGCAAAGGGTAAAAGGAACTTAAAGATAATTATATGATTTAATTAAATGCTATGTAAATGATCATATTACTTAACATTATTATCCCCCGCCAATGAAATCGGGAGGGGGATATAGTTTTGGCGTTGTCCGTCCGTCCATCTGTCTGTCCGAATTTCGTTTCCGGAGTAGTTCTCTGCAACTACTGGCTGGAATTCAACGAAACTTTATGGGAATCATCAATATCAAGAAGAGATGCGCATATCGTTGGCTTGTTCCAGTCAGACACCTTTACTCAGAGTTATGGCCCTTGATTAGTTATGTAGTATGCATATAGAGTAAAAATCGTTTCCGCACTACTTCTCTGCAACTACTGGCTGGAATTCAACGAAACTTTATGGGAATCATCAATATCAAGAGGAGAGGCGCATATCGTCCGATTGTTCTGATCAGACCCTTTAACTCAGAGTTATGGCCCTTGATTAGTTATGTAGTATGCATATAGAGTAAAAATTGTTTTCGCACTACTTCTCTGCAACTACTGGCTGGAATTCAACGAAACTTTATGGGAACCTTCAATACCATGAGGAGATGCGCATATCGTCAGCTTGTTCCGGTCAGACACTTGCACTCAGAGTTATGGCCCTTGATTAGTTATGCAGTATGCATATGGAGTAAAAATCGTTTCCGCGCTACTTCTCTGCAACTACTGGCTGGAATTCAATGGAACTTTATGGGAACCTTCAATACCAAGAGGGGATGCGCCTATCATCGGCTTGTTCCGGTCAGACACTTTAAATCAGAGTTATGGCCCTTGATTAGTTATGCAGTATCCATATAGAAAAATATTTGTTTCCTCGCTACTTCTCTGCTACTACTGGCTGAAATTCAATGAAACTTTATTGGATACTAAGAGGAGATGTGCATATAGTCGCCTTGTTCCAGTCGGATACTTATAACTCAGATTTATGGCCCTTGATTAGTTATGTAGTATGCATACATCTCATTGGCATTTCCAGATTTTACTATTTAACACAAAGTTATGGCCCTGTTATTGCCCTGAATATTTATCAAGTTCAAAGAATATTACTGTTTATTCCATGATTAATATATAAATAAAGCCTTAAGTCTTCAGTTGTTGTGTTAATAATAACCAGTACTCGGCGGGGGGATATAAATTCAACAAATTTACTTGTTACCTTGACATTAAATTAATTCCTTGTTATACAAGGGGGATTGCCGGCCTTGCTTTATTCTACAGGGATAAGTGATTAATTATATAATAAATCGAGGGTTGACTGCAGATCTGTTGTAAGTCCTTCTTTATTGCATATATGTTACTGCAGTTTTGCGGTCAACCTCAACATGTAGTTTGATTAACACTTAACCTGGCTTTTGTTTTGTAGACCTTGCCTTGCATATAGTAAAAAACAATCAGTGAGTAAATTAATGGATTTTGATATCAAAATATTAACTTTAATAGACCTGCATGAACCTGTTCTGGTGACAGACATTTTGTTGCTGTCACTGTCATTAGCACTAAATGGACTTATTATTTAGTTATAAGAAATTAAAAAAGGAAAACTATTGCAAATTATGTATTGTATTGGTGCTTTCTTTGGTAAATAATGAGAAACTGCTAGCATTACATGAATTACATGTATGTTTATCTTGTGTTTAGTGTTAATGTTTATTAGTTAGTGTACTAATCTAAGGAAAAACAGTATCAAGATTATTTTTGTATGATTAACAATGTCAAAGTCATAGATGATTTCTGTTGATTGTTCTAGGCTTAAAAAAGATAATAAATAAGATTTTTTATAAAAAAAAATTTTTGATAATCTAGCATACATGTATTTTTAGAACTGCATTCAGGTTAAATAGATCTTCGTTTTAATTTTTTTATTAAAAAAATCATATTTCATTCTGTTAGTAATACAGCAATTTTTATTTAAATACATGTGTTGTTTGTGGTCTATGTTATATTCCCAATAGCTTTAACATAAATTACCAAAAAAATATTTTTCACATTTTTCTATGTATTCAAATAATTTCTTTCCGTTTTTATAATATTAGTCTACATTGAATCTTTCATATAAACCTTTGCTCAATGTTACCTTATAGTGAGAAACATGAGTGTATAATAATAATTATCTATTTATGATAATTGTTATATGAGCCGCGTCACGACAAAACCAACATAATGGGTTTGCGACCAGCATGGATCCAGACCAGCCTGCCCATCCGCGCAATCTGATCAGGATCCATGCCATTCGCTTACAAAACCTATTATAAGTAGAGAAATTGATAGCGAACAGCATGGATCCTGATCAGACTGCGCGGATGCGCAGGCTGGTCTGGATCCATGCTGGTTGAAAACGCATGACGTTGGTTTTGTCGTGATGCGGCTCATATATTTATGGAAAACTCTCTGCTCACCAGTTTTAGACGACCCCCATTTTTATGCCCCCGCCATGTAATGGCCGGGGTATATAGTGTTACCCTGTTCCGTCCTTCCGTCATTCCGTCCTTCCGTCATTCCGTCCTTCCGTCATTCCGTCATTCTGTCATTCCGTCATCATCAGTTTCCGTTCATTATCTTAGTAACGGTTGCACACATTCAACTCAAATTTGACATATGGATATGTCATGAGAAAATACAGGTCAAGTTCGAATTTGGTCATGGTTCGATGATTTTTGGCAGAGTTATGCCCCTTTTACTTTAAAATAATATGAAATTTTCAGTTTCCGTTCATTATCTCCCAAACCGTACAACACATTCAACTCAAACTTGACATATGGATATGTCATGATAAAATACAGGTCAAGTTCGCACTTGGTCATGGTTCGATGATTTTTGGCAGAGTTTTGCCACTTTCACTTTGAAAATAATATGAAATTTTCAGTTTCCGTTCATTATCTCCCTAACGGTACAACACATTCAACTCAAACTTGACATATGGATATGTTTTTGGAATGCCCAGGCCAAGTTCGAATTTGGTCATGGTTCAATGATTTTTGGCAGAGTAAAGCCCCTTTCACTTTGAAAATAATATGAAATTTACAGTTTCTGTTCATTATCTACCCAACAGTGTTACATATTCAACTTAAATTTGACATATGGATATGTCAAAGGAATGGGCAGGTCAAGTTGGAATTTGGTCATGGTTCGATGATTTTTTGGCAGAGTTATGTCCCTTTCACTTTGAAAATAATATAGATACATCTTAGGAATAAGCAGTTCAAGTTTGAATTTGGTCGTGGTTCAATGATTTAGGACAAACTTATCTTTCTTGAATGTTGGACAAATTTTGAACTTTCAGTTTCAGCACTCATACTTTTGTGGAAATGTATGTAGCCATTATTTTGGCTACAAATATGAAATATGCTATTTTCAAAAGATTAAGACTGAATAATTTCAGTGCCTTGAGCATTGTATGGAAATGGTTTGTGTTAACATTGAAAAGTTTTAAGGGCTTTGAACTTAAAATGAAAAAAATAATTTGTGCAAACAAATTTGGAACTGAATATTATAACATCTGAAATTTTGGCTGCATGCGGGGGCATCCGTGGCATGATGACACATTTCTAGTTTCTACACATTTTATACATGTATTTATTGATTTTCAGGTTTATTGGTTGTCCCCATGCTCATAGTGAACACATTGATATAAATATGACTTACTTCTATTTTAAGACACATTTGTTGGCCTCTGTGCAAGAATTTTATTGTTGCTTCTTCATTAATTGCAGTAACGATATTTTTATAACTACATGTTTTTGGACTTAAATGTGTCATATAAGATGAACTCCTTGTATTTGAGTAATGGACTTGTCTTGCTATGAAATTGGAATCAACCATTAATAGTTTAAGGGATTTAACACATCAGATAACTTAAAATTTAGCAGCCAACACAATAGAGTCCTGTCAGACTGTCTGGATATACAAGCTGGCCTGGCTTAATGCCGGTGGCAGTGATTTTCTACCTTATATAACAGAGATCTATAAAAGGCCTCTTCCCAATCGGAATTTGAACTTACTGCAGCTTTTTTATTTCCCAAATTAGCAGTTTTAGTGATATTTTTTTCTCAAAAGAGGCTAAGGCCTCTTCCCAATTAAGTGAAAAAAAACCGTTGGGTGGTTTTAGTCTGTCTCTCATCAGGGTTAAAATTGTTAATCAAGAAGCACCAAAATACAAGTTTTTTAATCTTAAAATTGGAAGTGTTATTTGTATAAAAACCACGTGACTTACTGTTTAGACTGAATTAAATACTTGTTGCAGAATAAAAGACTTTTACTTGTATAATTATTATTATAGTGTGATAATGTATGATAATGTTTATCAAGTAACAATGCTGTGTGGTCAATAAGTATCAGTATAGATTTAAACATTTTATCTTCTGTTTATGTAATAAAGATTATGTTTTTCTGTGATAGGCAAAAATAATACACAGCAATCTTTAGTAAACATGTAGGAAAATAATATTAGTTGGTACCTCTTACACATGTTTGTTAGTGGTGCAACAATATACCACAAAAATAAAACAGAAGTTTAAGTTTTATATTGGTTTACCTAAACAATCATTATATCACAATATATATTGCAATATGGTTAAACTGTATGGCAATTGCTTAACCACGGGTGTCCACGGATAAGGTTGTTGACTTCAAACCACTTGCCCGTCACTGCTGTAGATTCGATCCACACCAGGGTCTTTGAATTCTTTCATGTGTGAGCTATCCAGCTAGTTTATAGAACGTTGGTGGTTCTACTCAATTGCCCGTTTGTGCCTGAAATAATGCACAAAGGGGCACCTGAGGTCTTTCTCTACCAGAAAAACTGGAAAGAAGTTGCCATATGAGCTTTACTGTGTTTGTGCGAAGTAGAAGCAAACTGAAAATAAACAACAGCTTAAATTATTATTGTTGCACCCCTAACAATGTTTGCAAATAGCCATTAACTTTACTTATAGTTTAACATGTAGATTTAATATAATTTCCAAATAGTTATTATAATGTGTAAAATCTTACTGTGATAATTGAAACATTGCCATTTTCTCCATGCAAATTTAATGATATTTTTAGATTTGTGAAATAGTATATTTTAACTTTTTTATTGAACCTCTTACAGCAATACCTCTTTATAAAACTGACAGATATTTTACCTGAACCTTGACAGTTGAAATATTACCTCCCAGATTCATGCAAAAATAAACTCTTTAAATTAATACACATAATTTTCGGTACCATACATTTATCTGTTAAATACCTTCCAATAATTTGTATAATATACTAACTTATACATAAAGTTGGAACTACCCATTAATATAATAGATTCTTACCATAAATTGAATGTGTCTTTAAATCTTGTAGGTAAGATATCATAATATAAATTTATCAAATTTAAAAACTGAATTCAAAGGCTGTAGTAAAAAATTGATTTGTTTGTATTCAACAGTCAACATTTTTCTTTTTGTAGCAACATAATCTGTGGAGGCCAGTTTGTTTCAGATTCTTTTTGTTTTGAAGACAGAATGTTTGGTTATTTGTTGATTTTTATGACATTTATGTATTATTTAGTTAGTGTGATGTATTCATGTTTCACATAGGTTTGTATATTTTCTTGTTAAAATTAGCTGTATAATGATAATGAATCAGATTAGATTGATCACAAAGTCATTAATAAAATGTTACCAAAAACTTGTTTTACTGTTGTCATAGCTGCTCCTGTCACCAATCGCCAACACAATTATTGTATGCGTAACAGATCAGAAGTCACAAGACTATCCCTGCCTTTGTTGAAATTATGTTTTGGGCATAATACTAACCATAACTTTGCTGAAATTGTGTTATGGGCATAAAACTATCATTACCTTTGCTGAAATTGTAAAATAGGCATACAACTATCCATACCTTTGCTGAAATTGTGTTATGGGCATATAGAACAATCCCTATCTTTGCTGAAATTGTTTTATGGGCATATAGAACAATCCCTATCTTTGCTGAAATTGTGTTATGGGCATATAGAACAATCCCTATCTTTGCTGAAATTGTGTTTTGGGCATAATACTATCCCTGCCTTTACTGAAGTGTTATGGGCATAAAACTATCCCTAACTTTGCTGAAACTGTGTTATGGGCATAAAACTATCCTTACCCGTACTGAAATTATGAAATAGGCAAAAAGCTATCCCTGACATTGCTGAAATTGTGTTATGGACTACCCTTGCTGAATTTGTGTTACAGTCATAAAACTGTTGTGATAGGGACATTAAACATAAAACAGCTTATTTTACTATGGCTCTTCTTATTAAGCCCAACTGATTTTGCCATATAGGGTTGCTCACTTGACATTTACTTAAGGTTCCTGAATCATGTCCACAAGGTCAAAAATACACCATTACACTTTTGCATTGATGAATTAATTAATTTCACTAGCAACAGGTCTCAATGGTGAGCAATGTAAGACCCAATCTCCTACGCAGTGATCTCCCCTTATCAGTACAGAGATCTCTGCCATCACAAACATTGAAATATCAATATTTGGATATTTATATTTTTTAGCTTTTTAATTTATTTTTCATTATTTTGTATATTTTTGATAATTTTTTGATAAAATATAACGGACGTAGGTACAAAAAGTTAAAAATAAAACAGAAAGAGAAAAATGACGTTAGATTTTCTATGTAAACGGTCAATATTTACATTTGAATTTCGATGTGACGTCATGTGACTTTCATCATGTGACGTCTGTGAAGGCAGTGATTACAATTCTGCCAAAGGAGGTAATCACTGTGAGGAGTTTGTGTAAGACCATCATTACCAAGTGTTTCATAAAGGAATTTTTAATTTGCGATCAATCATTTTCTCTTGTGAATACATTTTTTAAAGAAGGTTCATATATTCACTCAAGCTACAGTTATGTTACAACATTTAAAAAGAACACCGCTGTCCTAACCCTAAATAAAGCTTTTTGATTTTTTTATGAAAAAGTGTTCTAAATATTTCTGTGCAACTTTTGCATTAAAATATTTTCATAAATGAATGAGAGGGGTTTACAGCAAAATATAGCAAGAATTATCTACCTGGCCTATTAAATATTACACTGAATAATGTAGTAATAATATCACATGTCAAGTATACAAACAAGAGCGATCAGTGATCACATGTGTCACCTGATGATAGCCAATTAAAGCAGTCTTATTAAGGGGTGATTGAACATTTTTTCCCTATATGTTGTAGCTACGTTGTATCATGTTGTAGCTACTATGTAGCAGGTGACACAAAAATTGTTTACAGGCCAAGCATCCTTTTATTCAAGAGCCATATCTCAGCTAAAAATCATTCAATCAAAAAACTTATTAATATATGCTTAGGAACTTGAGGTACTGGTCAATCCTGTAACATTTTATTCAAATTGCAATAGTATTATAAGAGAAGTAGTGCGGACAAACTTTAAAAATAAGTCATTAAAGGGCTATAACTCTGACAAAAATCATTGAACTGGAAATGCCAACGATATGCACAACTACATTTGGTACAGGTTATTAAATTGCACCAGTAGGTTTTAAGTAGTCTGAACAAGTTTTGAGAGGGACAGTCTCCCCAAGTTGACATAATATGGGATTATTTCTTTGATCTCCCACATGCAACCTATTTTCACCCCATCAGCAACCTTTTCCCCACAAGTTCATGTCTGAACTGAATGAACATGTATATTCATTCAAATGACTGTACAGATGGTAGGACAAATCAAGAAAATGGGCCATTTCTATTGTTATTTTCTTTTGTTTAATAGTCTTAGGGCCATTGGCCCATCTCTCTATTTTTATGGAATGAACTCTATTGTTCTCATTTGTTCTGTCTGTCTTGTTTACAACTTTGTATGTATATACTATATTACAAGACCTTACTTATTTCCATGTGCATTTAAAAATCTGTTTGTATAAAATAGAATAACCAACCATAATTCAGAGAAAATAGTTTAATTCAGTAACCATGACAATTGTTCACATAACTTATAACATAATATTGATATATAATAACATCTTTCTCAATATCCTCAAATCTTCAGCATTTCCAGATACAACACAACTTTAAATAACCAATCAGTGCATAATTACCAAACATATATATATTTTTTCTGTAATGACATGTGAACATAACTCTATAAATATATCTCAAGTAACAATAATACATTCTCATTATTACAATATAATTAACAACTAAAATCACAATTCAATCAAATAATGATGAAAAAAAATTCAATAAAAATGTGTACATTTAATAATATCACAGCTTTCTGTTAGAAATGATAGTTCACTATAAAAATATCTACATTATTTACAATAGAATTTAGCCGAGTATGAAACTTGACAGTGAAGTTTTATATCAATATATTTTCCAAGTAAAATGAATTTTTTACATTTATATTATTCAGGTTTATTCACAATTTCGCCTAGTGTGATTTTGGCCAAACCATTTTTTGCATCAATACATTATCAAGAAATTCATATATTCCAGACCATAAATAAACAAAACAATTATAGAAATATTGAAGTATTGAAATAATGAATTAATACTGTCTTGTTTCATCAGCAGTTCAATTCATAATACTACCATGTATCCAGAAAAAAAATCTTTCAATACAAGTCTCATTTTGTACATCGAGAAGAAAAAAAAATGAGAGCTTATTCATATCAAAGCTGTACAAGTAATTTGGCTGTCTATAACAAACAAACTTCTTATAAAACACTAGTCCAATGGTCAATGGTGTATAAATAAATTGGGAAATTATAGGCTTAACTGTTTTTGCCTGAAAGTTACAGGCAGGGATATTTTCACTGTGGAACTTGAAGCCATGTATTTCTTTAATGCAATAATACTTAATATAGTAAATAAACAATCACAGACACAACTCACTACCAGGCATTTTAACCATTAATTAATATTTATATTATTATAACCTAACTGTTACCAATAGGTAAGTCGTGTGCATTTTAACAAAGGTGAATAAAGAATCATTCTTTGCCTAAGAATTTAAACGAACAAAAAATTGCTATTCAATGATAAAGGCACTTTTATATTAATAGCTAGAAAGGTTAACAACAGTCTAAAAATCTTTGGCTTAATCATTCTGATAAATTGATCAAAGGAGCAGAAAAGACATGGATATGAGAGGGAAAAACCAACAAACAAAATTTATATTTACATAGCCCTGTTTAAATAAAACTCATAAAAGAGGAGTATCCAGGATAGAAAAAAGATCATATTAATAAAATATATGATATAGTTAACAATATTTTTATTCACTTACACATAATAAAAATATTCTACAATAGATAATGCAAAGATCCATGTTAAATACTGAGTGGGAAATAGCCCTTAAGTATCATTAATTCAAGTATCAGTATTTTAATGAAATATATGTACAATGTATATTAAAAATCAAGTGACAAAAATAAAGGTTCGTTTGAATTTCTTGTTTTCCATACATTTACATCATAACTTTGTCAAATACATACTGCTCAGTTCATATACATGTATAACAGAATACCAGAACATATCTGACACATTGGACACATTTTGTATCTGTCTCTCTTACAGGATATAGATGTTATCAACATGTATGAATGACTGATAGCAGAAAAATGTAGCTGGAATATGATGAATTTCATATCAACAATCAAACATCCTTAAAAGTGAACATTAAACTAAGCATTCAAATACATTAATCTTCATCTGCCCCACCCATTTCCTCGATTTTCTTGGTAACATTTTTCTTAAAAGGCATTTCAAAGTCTTCAAAGTCAACTTCCCAGCCAAATCGTTCACGCTTTACAACTTTATCGTCAATAAGTTCTTTAGTTGTTGGTTGTTTTGTCCAGGCTTTAAGTGGGGTGTATGTAACATTTTCTTGTTCATCTATTCCACCAGCCAGAGCAGATGCTGCTCGTAATATTGAACCCTTCCTCTGACGTGGAGCGCCCTCTTCAAAATTTTGACGAGCGCTTGATGGCATTTCCTAAAATAACAAAATACCACAGTTTATTGAAAGTTTAAAATGTTGGGCTAGGTTTTACAGTGCACCAACACAGTATGGGTCATAAAGTTGGTAATGATTCAAATATTACAGTATACCTGACAAAAATACTCTATAAAGATTATTAATTTGGCAATGATGTATGTAAAGATTCTGAATCTAACTGGAGCCTATATGAAATAAATTGCATTAAATAACAAAGTCTTGGAGAATGCCTAATAGTCTAGATGTTCATATAAACATTAGGAACTTTTGTCTCCTTTGTTATAAGAAATGATTGACTTTTATTTACTTTTTGATATTCATGTATACATATATGCACAGTATTTCAATCCATATGGAATAAAATGTCCTTCAATCAAAACAGTTTCTAGGAAATTTATAAAATATTTTTTTATTTACTAGAAACCTAGCTTTCTGATAGTAATATATTAACAATTTTAGCATGCACACTTCACCACAATATTAATGTATTAGCCAGGTGTAAGCAAATCTATAGCAACAATTAAGCAAAATTACACAGGAGATGACACTTTCTTGTTGTTACTATTTATAGAGCAAACTATTACTTTGTTACTATTTATAGATTAAGCCATTTTGTACAGAACAAGTGTTACTATTTTTAGAAAAAAAAGTTCCCATGGTAGGAAAATTCAAATAATTTTTAATTGTAAGTGTTCTTTTACACACTGCAAATGGTAAACTAAAGGTAGAGTCTAAACTATTAGGAGAATCAAACATAATATGTGTACAATAATCACACTTTTGAAATGAACAAATAAATGGAAGAACATAATGTAACACTAATGACAAATTACTTTACTGATTTAAAGGTGTAGAGCAGGGTCTTTATTTGAAAGACCCTGTGTAGAGTATGAAATGAATAATGTGAGAGAGACAGCTTTAAGTAGCTTTCTATAAAAACAATAGTGATTGGACTTTTTTCAGACTTTTTTTTATTTCCTATAATCAAACTGAAAATTATGAATTTATAAAACAATTAATAAATATTCTGCAATATTTTTCCTAATCATCCATATGATACACATTTTTTGTTTTCACGTGCAACCTTTGTATAAAACAATCCTATTATTTACACAAGGAAATCCTTCAATGATCTGTTTATATTACAAAATGATTACAAAGTTTGATTTGATGATTTTGATCTGTTGATATAATATAACAATGAATAAGTTTGATCTGATGATTTTTTACAGTCATAAAAAAGCAGACAACATTGTACAAATTGAGGATTTTAAGCACACTTACATAACCTATTTTGACAAATAATGTAAAAGCTAGCTGCAATAACATATACCATCAATATAGTTGACCCAGGACAGCCTCAAAAATGAAGTCTGACAAGGAACTCAATGGATATCTTCTCACATAAGTATTTTGATACTGAAATTTTTAGTCCCTTACCCTGCTCATACATTTTAAATGATCTTGGAATTCTTTCAATCTGGACAAAACTATTCATCATTTTTGAGTAAAATAGCTAACAGTGCAGATCATTATTGGGATGGCAAAGATGTGCTGGCTGATCTAAGTCAGCACTAGTTGCATGGGTAGATTCAGTCACTGCCAGCAGACTTGGAGTATAACTACTTATGGAATGCTCTAAGTCCAATCAGCGAAAGTCAATTACACAAAATCAGCCATGAAAATTCTGTATATATGAAAACAACAGTGTTGCAGAAATGCCTCAGTGTTTCTAGCTAAGAGACTTCAAGAGTTAGTAGATCTGCTTACATCTGGTTACTACATTAATATCACAGAAGCAAGAAATGTAGTGTTAACCTAGCTGAATAATAGGTGAGTATACGTAACTCTCACTTTATACCTTAAATATCCGATTTGCTCTAAATTGAAGATAAATGAAAAAAATCTATCAAGTTTATATGTATTAAACCTTTTTATAAATTACATAAGTACATAGCTTTTAAAAGTTTTTTTCTTCTTCAAATATGGAATTCTTAACTACATATGATAAAAGAAATATTCATTTTATTTATATTTATTGATTAAAAAGTTCTTTTGTACAAACTTGAATTATTTGAATTGCAATATTTTGCTGTTAGCATATGCTGGATCATTTAAGGTGAAAAGGAGATGTTGACAGCACTTGAACAAGAAAATTGTCATGCTCTGTGAATAACAGATACAGTGTTACTCTTCACTTACCCTAGCAGTACCAGGTGGCCCATCACCAGCTGGCACAGACTGAGGTCGCTTTGCTGGAGTAGCTTTTCCTCCCTTCCCTTTACCACCCTTGCCTTTACCACCAACAGGTGGCAGACTTTCCCACTTAGTCTGTACACACTGTAATACTCGAGGATCTGCCCAGGACTGAGCGATATCACATGGGTTATGTCCTGTGTAATAAAAGATCAATTTTAACATGTACATTTAATTAAAATGCTCACTTTTAACCAATCTATTCGGACTTCAAAATAGCAACAGCAATTATTACTTCCTCACACTTTAGATTTAGGTAACTAGTTAGTCTGTTTTATCTATAAGAACTTTATTACACATAACAAATATAACATTAGGTGTTGCTTTAAAATGAAATATGCCAAGAAAAAATATGAAAACAAAACTAATATCAAAGTAAATGGAGAGATAACATTAAATGAAATTGGAAATGAAATTATTTATAAAACTTCTATGGTACAGCATAATGACAATAAATACCTTTTTTATTCTCAGTCTGCATTTTAGCTCCCTTCTGTATAAGGAAGTCTACAACATGTTCTCTGGAAGATTCTATGGCACGTGTTAATGGAGTGCCGCCACTCATTGTGGGAGCATCCATCTCAGCACCATTTGCCAACAAAGTTTCCACAATATCAAGCTGTCCTGCATGGCACGCATGATGTAAAGGTGTCCATTTGAAATTGTCACGTGCATTAACATGTGCTCTGTAAAATTAAATGAACATATAGTATTCATTTTCTTTACTGAGGCATTAAAATAATAAAACCCAAAATTTAATACTCATTAATGATTGTTATCTTAAAATTTGCCAATACATGCACTTTATAATAACACTTTATACATAGCCTTTTTATACAGAAAGTGTTAAATGTAAAATATATGCACACAATTATGCTTAAAAATATCAGACATACATACATGCTTTAAACCTTGAGATAAAAAAGCTTGAAAAAATGGGCATTAAAACCTATATTATCTAAAATGTATATATAAATTTACCCATTTTCAAGAAGAAATTTAACCATTTCATAGTTCCCAGCAGCTGATGCCACCATTAATGGTGTCTTGTAATATTTATCTCTTGTATCCGCTGGTATACCCCTCTGGAATGCTGTCTTCAGTGAATCAAAATCACCACTCCTTGCTGCATCGTTTATATTGAGGTATGTTTTCTCTGGATGTTGAAGGTACCATGCTGAGTCATCTTGTAGGGGATGTTTGGGTGGATGGTCTCTGTCAAATCTACCAGTATCAGTGAAGTGTATGTGCTTTTCTATGTACATTTCCGGTGGTCCTCCACCGTACGTTCTTGGACCTTCTTCTGATGTACAGATTGGCATAACCAACTTAAATTTTCCTTTCTTTCCCTTCCCCTTCTTTCCTTTCTTTCCTTTTTTCTTCTTTCCTTCAAATGCACTCATCAAATAGTTTTTATTAACATATTTCTTTCCACCTATGAATTCGTTATAGTCAATCTTCCCCCCTTTTTCATTACTGGAAGCTATTTTTCTCAGTTCATCCTCATTAACTGGTGGGTTCATTCCAAGCATTGTATCAACAAACTCATTTTTACTTACAGTCCCCTCTTCATCCGGATCATAATATTTTTGAAACATGTTTTTGATCATCTCTTGCCGTTCAAATACAAAGTCATAAAGAGCTATTGCATAAGGTTCGTTATTTTTACCAACTTTTCCAAATGATTTTTCAGCTTTTCTTGCTTCTTTTGTTGCTTCCTTGTGTCCCATGTCTTTAGCTATTGTTCTGGCAGTATTTCCTTCATTATTCTTTGGTTTGGGATTGCAACCTGTAATTCATGTAAAAGGCATTAAATTTTGTTTGTTTCTATAACAAGCATAACATAATAAATTCAAGTCAAAACATTTGCAGGACTGGATAAAAAACAGAAAAAATATTTTGGAAAGTGAATTAACTCCTGTATATTTAAAAGTGTGAGGAAAGAAACAGTCAATTTAAGGTGCATACAAAATGTTTTGAACTTGAAATATGAGAATAAATGAGAGTTGTGTCTTTAAAGTTATATTTAAATCAGCACTACCTAAATACCATTAAACTGACATGAACATATCTAAGAACATAACTAAACAACACCAGCACAGCTACAATAAACTAGAGGATGCTTTTGTAAAAAAGCGCATGTCTCCCCCACTGCTGAGAATAACTGTGAATGGAAACAGGAATGGAAATGGAGATAAGATAATGTAAATACCCGGTAGTCACTTCAATGAAGGCTGTCTATGGATGGTTTCTATTGTTAAGGTTGTATGAGAAGATGCTTCCTAAACTGTTTGTTTTTAACCAGGTATTCAATTTTGAAAATCCTGGTTATTCAATCAGCGTATGGCAGGCGGGCGTCAAACGAAATTGCACTTGATGGTCATATCATATATAGTTTCACAAATGAAATTAAATGAAATTGTGTCTGCTCCATAATTCTTCAAACCTTTAAAGGATTTTGATGATACTTGAAACAAACGTTCATATTGTCAGATTTTTTTACACTATTGAAAGACAACTCAAATTACAATGTATGTAAAATCATGATAACTGTAGTGTGTTGGGATGACTCCACTTGTTTTCACAATGAAGCCTCTCTGGTAGATACTTGAAACAAAAATTCACCACATCCAGAGAACGTGTAGAGTACATGTTTCGTATGGCTGGTTCCAAGGTCAAGGTCTACTTGACACTTGAATGTCATATCATATATAGTTTCACAAACGAAATTAAAGGAAATTGTGTCTGCTCCATAACTCTTCAACCCTTTGAAGGATTTTGATGATACTTGAAACAAACGTTCATATTGTCAGATTTTTTACACTATTGAAAGACAACTCAAATTTCAATGTATGTCAAATCATGATAACTGTAGTGTGTTGGGATGACTCCACTCGTTTGACCTACTGACCCCAAAAACAATAGGGATCATCAGCTCTATAAGACCAATCATCCTATGAAGTTTGAGGGCTGTAGGTCAAAAGGAACTCTAGTTATCATCCGGAAACGAGAAATTGACCAACGGTCACTGTGACCTTGACCTTTGAACTACTGACCCCAAAAACAATAGGGATCATCTGCTCAATAAGACCATTCATCCTATGAAGTTTGAGAGCTGTAGGTCAAAAGGAACTGTAGTTATCGTCCGGAAACGAAGAATGGACGGACGGACTGACGGACTGACGGACGGACAGGGCAAAAACAATATGTCTCCCCCCAGTGTGAGGGTTGTAGGTCAAAAGGAACTCTAGTTATCATCCGGAAATGAGAAATTGACCAACGGTCACTGTGACCTTGACCTTTGACCTACTGACCCCAAAAACAATAGGGATCATCTGCTCTATAAGACCAATCATCCTATGAAGTTTGAGGGCTGTAGGTCAAAAGGAACTCTAGTTATCATCCGGAAACGAGAAATTGACCAACGGTCACTGTGACCTTGACCTTTGAACTACTGACCCCAAAAACAATAGGGATCATCTGCTCAATAAGACCAATCATCCTATGAAGTTTGAGGTCTGTAGGTCTAAAGGAACTGTAGTTATCATCCGGAAACGAGAAATTGACCAACGGTCAGTGTGACCTTGACCTTTGACCTACTGACCCCAAAAACAATAGGGATCATCAGCTCTATAAGACCAATCATCCTATGAAGTTTTGAGGGCTGTAGGTCAAAAGGAACTCTAGTTATCATCCGGAAACGAGAAATTGACCAACGGTCACTGTGACCTTGACCTTTGAACTACTGACCCCAAAAACAATAGGGATCATCTGCTCAATAAGACCATTCATCCTATGAAGTTTGAGAGCTGTAGGTCAAAAGGAACTCTAGTTATCGTCCGGAAACGAAGAATGGACGGACGGACTGACGGACGGACGGACTGACTGACGAAGGTGAGGCCCTGAAAGGGGTATCTAAAACCTTACCTCTTTGACCGAGGAATTTAACACACATTCCAGCTCCTGATGCTGCTGCATTATGTAGTGGTGTGTTACCATCAGAGTTGACCTGGTCAAATAACGCCCCATAACCAGCCATACATGCAAGTACCTGGTAAAATATAGAAACTAAATTCATGTAAACATGTACTGCAATGCATTCTCAAGGTATCTGAACCTTCAGTATTTCACACAAATTCAGTTAACCTCTTCCCTTATTCCATGTTTTGTTTATTTAAAAATCAGTACCATAAATTGCTGATAAGATTTTACTTTTAATGGTCATACTGACTTACTCTTTATTTCAAAGACACGAAAAAAGTAAATAAAAGTATAATACAAGTAATTAATTAAGAACTAAGCTAAATGAATTATGTACAAATCTGAACACAAGGTTTGGAAAGTTTGTTTCATATAGTAAAGCAATAGTAATAATAATGAGCTGTACCAGGACAAAACCAACATAATGCGCATCCATGTAGTCTGATCAGGATCCATGCTGTTCGCTATCAGTTTCTCTACTTGTTATAGGGTTTGTAAGCAAACAGCATGGATCCTGATCAGACTGCCCGGATGCGCAGGCAGGTCTGGATCCATGCTGGTCGCAAACCCATTATGTTGGTTTTGTCATGGCGTGGCTCATATATTTAACATACCTCTAAAGAGCCACTTGCCGCAGCAAAATGAGCCGCGTGATTATGTCGGAGATCTGTCCCATTTACGTCTGCACCATTCTGTAGTAATGCCCTAACAACCTTGACACTTCCACTAGCTGCAGCAGCCATTAATGCAGACTTCCCTGTTTTCTGTTCATACAAACATAATCATTACCTAAATATTGTTTCAATAAAAAATTCTCATATTTATGACAAAAGAGTGAATGAAAAATAAAGTGAAATTTAATTAGAACCATAAAATGATTGCAAAATGATGTTTATTTTAATTTCTAAAAAATTATATGCTACAGTTAAATGACGAAATTGGTTAAACATGAAATATTCATTAATGAATGATGTGTTGTTTTTATTTCTCAGAATTACAAATAAACATTTGCTGAAACAAAGCAAGTTTAAAGCTAAAATTAACAAGAATTGGCAATAAAAAGCTTGCAAAATTTAAAAGCATTTAAAACATACAACAAACATAATGGTTATTTAAATAAAAGAATAGATGAAAAGGTTTTTCAAGATATTTTATAAAATATAGTTTCTTAATTGCATAAAGAAGAACATTTCTTTGACATTTTAGAGATTCTGATATGTACATGCATACTTAAAAAAATATTGAAATCAGTATCCATAAAATCTTTCAAACTTTTAAATGTGAACCCATACCTCTGTATGTAAGAAAAAATTAAAATCAACATTAAGATTACTTTTCATGCAGTAAGTTTCTAGGTATAATGTTTTACATGTTGTCAAGCATTTGATAGGTTTCTGGCAATTAAATCAATCTTTTTTCTCATTAGAATTAGACTAAGAGACAAAGGTTTCATGTACTAAACTTTTATTGCTATAATTTGTTTTGTATAGAATGATATACCTGGAAAAAAATATGTTATTTTTACATGCAATGTAGTAAAATTTTAAGGTGAAAATATATAACAATTATTGTGAATAAAATTTCATTAACCAAACTGTGAACAAACAGGTGGAAAAACATGTGAAATAAGAACTGACCCGCCTTCTAAGTCTGATATTTTTTAATCTTAAATCAATTTCATAAACTTTATCTTTATTTTACCAGTATTATGAAATCAATAATTATATGACAGTTTCCAAATAATCTGCTTTTAGGTAACTTGTAGGAAGTTGAAAGCACAAATTCTAGTGTATTTTTAATTAAAACATAAATAGTACTTAATAACCACCTAAACATGGTACCAAAAAAACTGCAATTAGGTCATAACTCTATCCCTTTACTTTCAATATAGGAGTGTGTTGAAAAAAAAGATTCCTCTATTTTAAGTAACAAGCAGATTTTACATAATTAATTTATTAATAATCATATGTATAGATTTAATGTAACAAGTGATGGTAACTTAGTTCCACACAATGCAGTAGAAAATGTATTGATATGGTATACCAATACAATTTTCTGGTGTATATTTTCCTTTCTCTTTCTTCATTATTTTTTTTTCACTCTAAATAAATATTTTTATGTTATTTCTTACTGAAATAATAATAAATCAAATCAATTGTTAATCTCATAGTTGCTTTAAAGAATTATTGATTTCAGTGCAAAAAGGTTGGATTTATAAACAATTTTAACAGGGTCTGTAACTCAATTGTTATCTTACCTTGTCCTGTTATAAAAATAAATATACAAAATAATTATATCAATGATCTTCTTGATACTAAGCTAAACTTGTTCAACTTAAAACTTGTCAGATTACCTAATGAATATCATTGTTAGTTTTTAAGCATTTTTTAAACTCAGCATTACAGACTTATGTACAACTGGCACCAAAAGTACTTTACATTTTACAGTTACTTCATGTTAACTTAAAAAACTTGGTAAATATAAATATCTAGATGACAAATTAATCAAGTCAAAGAAATATTGGTCATTTGATATCTAAATAGTACTTTAATTGATATCATAATGCCTTATTTTATAAACTTTAGCAACCTGTATACATGTTACTTAACAGTAAATTTATATATAACATCTAAATTTGTTCTACAAACTTTCTACATGTTAATGCTCATATACAATAAATATGATGGCTATATACCATATAGCAAAAAAAAAAATAATTTATTAACAACTCAGTATCTTATAAAAGGACAAGAGAACATGTATAGGTCACAGGCTTAGAAGTAAAAAAAAGAGAGAATGGGGAATGTAGCTACCATATCAAAGAAGAAGTGTAACAAGTCATACCAGTATACTTTATTTTTTATCCTAACTTTAAACTTAGTACCTTTGGCAATTCAACCTAAATATTTTAACGTTTCCTGAACTGAGAACTCAAAGCAGGACCAAAAGTTGCTAGAAGAGCTATGAACTCTTCCTTTTACAACATTGTGCAGTGGACATGAATCATGTGAGAACCAACAATGTGTCTGTGGCATTATTAAACAGTGCACATAACATTTTTCTCTATCCATTCTTCAGCAAATGCCATAAAATGTGAAACTTAAAATGGTCCCTTCTTAAAACTGAGAAAAGAAACCTAATAAACTTTTCAACATGTTCTAGTGTAATTGTGAAAATATGATCTTAAACTGAAGTTTACAACATTCTGTCTGTGTTAAACGACTATCTTTGGCACGACAGAATCACAAACAATAAACAACCTTCACTTACTCATGTTATCAGTTGTTATAATGGCTAAAAATATTTAAAAAACTATTACATTATCTGTCTTAAGTGTTACATCATCTGTCTAAACTTGTTAAATTTTCTGTCTACATTGTTATAGTATCTGTCTAAAATGTTACATTATCTGTCTAAACTATTACATCATCTGTCTAAACTGTTACATTGTCTGTCTAAACTTGTTACATTATCTGTCTAAACTGTTATATGATGTATCTAAACTGTTAGATTATCTGTCTAAACTGTAACATTATTTGTCTAAACCTGATACATTATTAGTCTAAACGGTTACATTATATGTCTAAACTGTTACATTATTTGTCTAAACCTGATACATTATTTGTCTACACTGTTACATTATCTGTCTGAACTATTGCATCATCTGTCTAAATTTGGGATATTATCTGTCTTAACCATTACGTTATCTGTCTAAACTGTTATATTATCTATATAAACTATTACATTATCTATCTAAACTATTACATTATTTGTCTAATCTGTTAGATTATCTGTCTAAACTATTACATTATTTGTCTAACTGTTACATTATTTGTCTAAACTGGTTACATCATCTGTCTAAACCGTTGTAGTCAGATTTATGTTTAAACTTAAATATTTTTGTGTTAATACATGGAGTTACAATCTTTTATCTAAACAAAAGATAGTTTGGTTATATAACGAAAGAGTTTACCTCAGTTAGGTAAGAATAAACAATAACATAAAATGTTTTAACATTGAGATGAATAATCATAATAATATTGGAAAATAGTCTTTAAAACATTTTCTAAAGGTGAGCTATAAACTAGCTTGAATATTCATAAGAAAGGGTATATAGTTTAAAAATAAACAATAAAAAGAAGAAAAGATAAATAAAACTCAATGATGTCAGTAAACATTTTTTCAACTAACAGTCAATATAAAGTAAAGAGCTTCAGACAGAACTACCTACTGTTGTAATAACAAGCAAAAAATTAAACTGATAGCTTTTTAATAAAATATACTGACATCATTGTTATGCTAATAGTTTTGATGAGTATATATTACTAAGTATAAAATAGAAGTAAAAAATGTTATTATGGGAGTCATATATGTTACTTATTTGGTTTTGAAAAAAATGTTACCTTTTCCCTGGCCAGCTTCTTTGGAGGTAATTTTGTTGTTTCTATATCTATCTGCAAACATTCACACACAAAACAAGAAATAAACAATAAGCTAATGTTAAGCAGTAAGCAATTTACCACACTTTTGTGCAAGAACCATCTCCAAATACAAAGTTATGATATTGAATTTCCTTTTAGGAAAGAAAAATTTGGCTTGATGCAAGGGTTTTGCCAAAATTTATCAATCATGTAAAATAATGTCACAAAGTATCACAAAGCCAAGATGAATATTTGCGTAAGAACCATTAACCAGAAAAATAGAATTTTGTGCATGCACTCCCAGCCAATAATTCAGTCATTTTTCTTTGATTTTAACTGTGCAATTTCTTGCCTCATCTGGATCTACAAATTTTAAGCCTTTAGCTCTCTTCTTAGATTTTTTCTTTGGTGGAGCTTTCTTTTTCTTAGGATCAGGACCAAAGCCCTCTTCTGGTTCCTACATAATTCATTGACAAGCAAACTGAACAGTTGTAAAATGATTTTGTTCTGAACACTTTCATTATCAAACCACAAGCATGTAAGAATAGCAAACAAAACCTGTTGTTTTATATCAATAATATGCAAAGGAATAAAAAATATCTGTTTCTAAACACACACACACAAAAATAAAAGCATGCACACAAAATTTAACACAATTAGGACAATTACTTTTCAAACAGTTAGACTACATCCAGAAATAAAACTCTGTTCAAAACACTCAAAATAAGATCACAAACTTACTTATTTAGATATTTCTTGTTATTAACATCTTTAACAAACTCCATTTTTTAACTACATGTATATCAATATTTAAAGAAAGATTTTATAAGAAATATACCTCTTGTTTTGAATTTGGTTCTGCTCCTTTCTGAATAAGTAATAAACACATCTCTTCATTGTCCATTGCTGTTTCACAGGCATGAAGTAATACTGGAATACCTTGTTTGTCTGTGTTGTTAACCTCGGCACCATTCAGCACAGCAATCTCTAAACACTTAGCATGACGTTGTGTTGGTGAAATACAATAGAACAATATCCCTGAAAATTCAAAAATATGTTACAAATTATAATTTAAACTTTTTTGAAGACAAAACTGATAAGTATATGGTTATCAAAGACGCAAATCTGAAATGCTGTATCAATGAATATTAAAGTAAAGCCAATGAAATTCTACTCAGTAGAAATTGTTGCCAAAAATGTCAAGATCTTGTGGCAGAAAATTTAAGTGATATTTTGTCAAGACCATACCTTGTGAACAAAATGCTACTATCAGCAATTTCAATTCTGTTTACAAAAATTACTTTTGTGACCTCTTTAATTATGAAAATGGTTCAATTAAGTGTCTGTGTAAAAAGCTCATCAGAGCTTATGTTTATTGTTGATGTATCCGACTTATAAATAAAATTTACTTGACTTGACTTGATAACAACATGAACAAAATATGAATACAATTCATTTTTGAAATTTAATGACTTCTCTATATTTATGTACAAATGGTATCTAAATTAACAATGGAAATGATGATTAATTATTGCAGGTTATAGGTATGTGCTGTGATATCACACTTACAATGTATATTTAACCATGTGACAACCCAGGTCACCCGGCACTAAGATTTAACGCCTATTGCAGACATTGACATCAGTGTATTTTTGTATCATTAGCTGTATATAAAATTAAAATATTCAGATCTTTATAACTTCAATACAAATAAATAATAAATGATTCCTGTCATTACATCAAATTCAACAATTTATATAAATTATGCTTATATTATTGTGTCACTATTTTAAATACCTTTTCCTTCTCTATCTGTTAATTTCATGTTAGCGCCTTTTTCTGCTAATTTTGCTAGACAATCTACGTGGCCATATTCTGCCGCTCTCATAGCAGCTGATCTTCCTTTAAAGTCTAACACGTCTGGATGAGCACCAAGACCGAGTAAAAACTCTATCATATCATCATCATTTGCACGTGCTGCAACCGAAAGAGCTGTATGACCTTCATTTGCATCATTGTAATTGATTAAATGTGGTACCCCTTGAAGTGACATCTTTTCTATCTGTGACTTGTCCTTGTCTCTCACACATTGTAGCAGTTTACAGACTTGCAGGGTCTCTAGTCTAGTTTGTGCAAGAGGCATGTTGATAAAACTAGAAGGTTGTTCTTAAACTCTATTTGGTTATAAATATTTGTTCCAACACATGACTAGAAAACAATAATGAAATCACTGTTTTCAATTGAACACGACAAAAGAATTTGCCGAAATGACTATTTTGAACACCTATGAACCGGAAGTCTCGAATATTGTTTCTTTTTAATAAATCTAACGTTGTTTACGGGATAACTTCGCTTTATTTTTATAAATGATGCTACAACACATGTGAATATCACATAAATGAAAGTTTCTTGTCAGTTTTTATTTACCAATTTATCATATTCCGTGAAATCTTACAAAATAATCATATTGTCCTAAATCAGTAACCAGGGAAGCCTTGTGTTTATTTGGTTGGTTCTCTTCCAGTATCAATACAAAAGTATACGAGCGCAATCGCAAATGAGAACCAGATAGTAGCGCACCTGTTTCCGGTTATATCCAGGGACATTACTCTTTTAGATTGAAGTTGAGGCCCGTCGTGTAACACTATTAAATTAATGTATGGAAAATAGCCGATGCATATATATTTTTCATTGAAGTAAGAAATAGGCATATTTGAAATAAGTGAGATTCACTTTAGAACGAAAACTTTATAACTTAGCGAGGAGCCTGTCGGTCAAAAGTCACAGACACTTGGGGTGTGGAGCTCAAAACGCCTTTAAAATCCAAATAAAGTGTATACACTAGAGTAACAATTATTATAGACATTGAAATTATATACATATATATTTTTCAAAACGATTTATATAAAGTTTAGTTTTTTTTAATTATAAATGATCAGTACATATACAGGGATTGAGACATATACATTTTATTTGGATTTTAAAGGCGTTTTGAGCTCCACACCCCGTGTCTGTGGTCAAAGTTGATTTCATTTGAGAACATCTTCCATGCAGGTAATGTTTACCGTGTTTATATTTGCACGTCACGCCGCCTTCACGGAAAGAGGAACAGTATCTGCGTGACAATACCCCATTTCAGATGTACTAAATAACTGTTAAATGAGACATAAAGATTCATATATTGTTCCTGCAACATTAATTTATAGTGACGAAAATCGATTGATTGATCACAGACACGATTTTAAAGCTATTGGTGCAAAATGTATGTATGTATTCTAGACTCAATGAGGGTCTATCAACAGATACTTGGGTTGCGCGGAGCTTCATACATGATGTCCTGCGGGGGGCGGGGGATTAGCATGATGTCACATTAATTAAACTGTTTTGGGGAAACATCATAATTCAACGATTGTATATGATATATAACTAAAGACATTGTACTATAGACGTTTAGACGTATATATAAATATTGACAATTATACAATTCATTTGGATTTTAGCTCCGTACACCAAGTGTCTGTGGGTCCATCCGCCCTTTTAGGCACCGAGAGTGCGAGCCCAGGACATGTCACCATTCATGTCCTAAAAATGTGACCTATTAATTTTGAATATACAATAATTCACCTAAATGATACTGAATATGTACATTAATCGATTTTGATACTTTTTTGATTTTATGCATCACAGGTGGAGAAAAAAACTGTTGCTGCCAAAATAAAGGATCATATAGCTATCAGATGGGCTTCATGGACTTATAAGGTTTCGCAAATCCGACTGATACCTATAACAGATGTTTAAACATACAAGATCATTCTTTCAATGTTTTCAAAGACGAATTTGAATGAAACTTTAGCCAAATAATTGTGATTCCCTTTATCCCTTTATTGGTTCAGTTTTGTAAATAATGATACCCTGAACAGGTGAATTATATAAATTACATTACAATACATCTATTGATTTAAAGTTGATGATACGAATATTTCTAGTATGTTAAGCCCATTTTGCGGCCCAGTTTCATCTGGTGCAAAATACTGTAATCCCATTAATGTAGCTTTGATAACATTTTTAATGTCCCCATCTCCATTTTGACATAGGAGAATTCTTGAAACCTTTCTCGCTCTATTTGCGTAACATACACTTAACTTCGCGACATTATGCCGGAACAGGTTCTGCAAATTTCTGCAAATTTCATGGATATGTCATTTTAAGATGGGAAGATTTTTGTTCGAGTCGGGGAGGGTTTTGCCCGTTTCCCCTTTAGTATATATAAAATATATATACATGTATACATTTTTTCATAAATAAGGGTAATTCACTTTCATTAATTCACATCACTCGCGCGATAGTGGCTTCTGTCGTAAATGATAGGAAACATATTTCATTAAAATTATACTTTTACAAAAGACCAAATGTTTACAGAGTGATGATAAAGTAAAATAAATATAAAAAATATTGCTAAATTTATTTACTATGTCTTAATGCGGAGGAAATCTTTGCTAGATTAAAACTCTAAATCGCATTAAAATGTATTTACTTGTGTTTTTGGTTTGTTTATGACATTGAATATGTAAATGAACATCTTAATCATCCTGCACAAAAACTTAAATTATCAATGTAAATTTTGTTCATTGGTAGATTATATATAGGATTTGCTGGCTATATTTGTATGTAAAATGTGTAACAAAAATGGTAAGTTTGTCAACAAAATTTTCTGTCTTCTATTTTGAGAAGCCCGTAAGGTTGGCGACAATCATGTGCTAGTTTAACAAACAAGTACATAAAGTGACATCTGTCGGGTAACAAAACAAGTACCATAAATGTAATTCATAACGTGACATTTGTCCGAACTTTGTATTAAGGGACATTGTTATCTCAACGAAAACTAATAAACTTATTCAAAATAATGAACGAGAAATTAATGTAATGAATAAATGAATCTCAAGCAATTTATTTAAATTATTGATTATTTTGACTAATTAGAATTGAACTTCTTACAAAGGGACAACCCGTGGTTAGACCGGACTTAACAGATTATAATGACTGTCAAAGTGAAATTACTATAAAATATTCAAGATGAACCATTTCACTGTGAGTTGTATCTATTTCTGTACGTGCGTGTACCTGTATGAATTTTTAATAATGTAAGGTGAGGTCGTTTTACGTCATACATTTGCCCTTCAAATGTTTAACACGCTTTCAAACACATCCGGAATCACATTTAATTTTTCCGCGAGGGCTGTTCAAAACATTTGTACAATTTATCCTTTGTTCTTATCCTCTTTATGGGCCATTCCGGACATTTGTGACCGTGTGTATAGTAAAGATTATAATAACTAGGGTAAATTACGGCTTTTTTTCTATAGTACACAATATTCTCAGAAAAGAGTAGTGCATATCATATAATACTGGCAACCCTATAATGTAAATACCATCAAAAGGGTTATATAGTGACTTTTAATGAAGGTGAGTACTAATTAAGGTGGTTTCCAAAAACGCATCAAGATATATGCGCAAAAATCGTTCAAATGGTTAAATTGACTGACGTGTAGACAATACTGGTAAATTTCACTATGTGGTTTTTTAACGGAGGTGGCCATTATGGAAGGTTTAAGTTAGAAATTCTTATTGAGGCGGAAAGAAACCAACATAGCTCGTGGTGCCTCGCTTTGAATGTTTAACCTATTAACTTATGTACGGATAAACTTAAAGTTTAATGAACAATTAAAATAGAACTGTATTTGAAGAATTTAAATTTATAATCGGCTCAAGAAAAGTGCACCATTTAACTTTATTGCAAATATGTATATATATATATGAATCGTTAATACTGTTACTGTATGTTATAATCCATTTATATACAACCCCCAAGCGACAGCTGCGTGTTTAAATTGAATTGTCACAATACTGGTAAATCATTCTCGTCTAGATTTTATCTTTAATGAAACGAACGATTGTCTTTTGACAGCGAGATATACAACTTTTTCAAATAGTCAAGTTGATATTATACATATAGATACAATGACCACGGAGAAGGGACCAGCGAAAATACAAAATTTCTTTGAGTTTTCTTGTAAAAATTTACGCGGAGAAAATGTTTCATTTAGTGCGTTCAAAGGAAAAGTAGTTCTGGTGGAGAATGTAGCATCCCTCTGAGGTACGACAACACGGGATTATACCCAGATGAACGAGTTGGTCGCGAAATTCGCTGATAAACTTGTTATCCTGGGCTTCCCGTGTAACCAGTTTGGACATCAGGTAAGTCAAATTTATCTGTCTTTATGGTAACGACTGTAAGGTAACATCGTTATATTTAAGGTAACATCTTTATGGTAACATATCTTTATTGCGACAGGGTTATCTTTTGGTGACATCTTGATGGCAATATCTTTATAAGTTATTAACAGATATATAGTCGATCTTTCATTGTACATGGCTTGTTTTTTTTCTTAATCAACATGAACAGAAACAGTAATTAATAAGTTTTTGCCAGCTTGGCAACTCGAATGTTGCGAGCATATGTCTTTATTTTCATGCATCAAATCGATTTACATTTTCAAGTTTATACCGCGTTTAATAATTAATGTTGTATCATGCATCTGTCGTCTGCATATATACATGTATTATACAACGCGGGAAATTCGTTTGGGTCCATTTGTATATAAATACATCGTTATATAAACAGTAAAGATGTTGCCAAGTCCTTTAATCTAACCTAATTTCTTAGTGTATACCGAAATTTCTGTTTCTCCGTTGATAATGGGGCTGAATTTTGGAATTATATTTATCTATATACATTTCTTAGACATACCTAAATTTTTCTTAACAGATCTATTTACCTTATCATGTAATATGTCGCTTTAAATAAAGCTGTTTAATATTCTGTTATCCCTCTTGAATTTAGAGACGCCGATATATGCATAAATATTGAAGAAAAAATACGGCCAGACGAAAGGAAAAGGAAAACAGCAATATAAGCGATTATTTTCTTTTAAATGAGACTGAAAAGAACGAAGAAAATCTCAATGACGTGACAGTGACACACCTAGACTGATTTTGATATATACAATATCTTATCGATATGATGATAATCGAAAAAATTAAATCCGTGATTACTTCTCTTATCTTTTGATATATTGGCAAATATTTCAAGCGACTGTTTAAATACATAATTTATATACATTTATATCCGGGCTGTATACACATTGGATTGGCGTGCATGCATGCGATTAATAGCGTATCGAACTTAATGTGATCTTAGGTTGAAGTCATATGAATTTAACCGGTCTAAATCGGTTTGAATTGTTAAACCATTCTAAAGTTATCAGTATTTTATATCATATCTTTTATAATTGTTTATTTGCTGTGTTAAATTAAGCCCCAAATAAGAACATATATAGAACTTTTCGGTATTACATGTTCATGATCAACTTTCCCGCTTAGAATGGATAAATGGCATTATAGATATTAAGGGGAAAAACACTTGTCACATGTGAATGAATTGATTCAATTGACATAATGGATGATTCAGATATAGAACGCGACATCTCCTATGGCTGTTAATACTAAAATAGTTTTATAAAAATTATCATGCTTAAAATTATATGTAACTGCTAGTTTTAATTCATTAAATGACAAAAAAAAAGGCATTGCTGAGATTAGACATAATTATTATATATTAATCTTTATATTAAGCTTGTTCTATATAGCATAAGACTTTATTTGCAATATACAGTATTTAATACAACACTATTTTTTATTTCAGGAAAATGGGAATGGTGAAGAAATTTATACCTCTCTTAAACATGTACGTCCGGGCAAAAATTATGAACCCCATTTTCAACTGATGGAAAAGTGTGACGTGAACGGAAAAAATTCTCACCCAGTTTTCGAATTCCTCCGTCGTCGGCTACAAACACCTAGTGACGACAGTATTTCGTTGATGACAGATCCGAAGTTGATCACGTGGGAACCTGTTACAAGAACTGATATTGCCTGGAATTTTGAGAAATTTCTAATCTCCCCTGATGGCAAACCATTTAAACGTTATAGTAAAGCTTTCCAAACTTCTAATATTCAACATGATATCAAGTTGCTTATAGAAAAGTTTTATGAAGGAAACTCGAAAAAAGTAGAAGTACGTATGTAATAGTCTGGGGACAAATGTAGTAAAACGCAGCTTCTTAATGACTCAAATTACAGACTGATTTAGTCAAAGAATTATGTTATGCATCTACTGACCCTGTTAATTTTATATCGCGAGAAAACATACTTACAAATGAACTTGTAAAGAGGGTACTCTATTGCTGTATATTTTTATGCTTTGCCACTTTATTAATTAATGAGCCGCGCCATGACAAATCAACATAATGGGTTTGCGACCAGCATGAATCCAAGCCAGCCTGCGCATCCGCACAGTCTGATCAGGATCCATGCTGTTCGCTTGCAAACCCTATATCAAGTAGAGAAACTGATAGCGAACAGCATGGATTCTGAACAGACTGCGCGGATGCGCAGGCTGGTCTGGATCCATGCTGGTCGCAAACCCATTATGTTGGTTTTGTCCCGGCACGGCTCATTTGTATTTTTACACAATTCACTGTCTACATGTATACGCATAAATTCACATTATCATAGTCAGGGATTTCTGCAATGTGCTGCATTGCCTGAATGTATAGTTTGTCCTAAAACCATTGGTTGCATTGTCGGAAAGTCATTTGTATGACTGTAGCATTATTAAACTGTCTCTGTATCAGTAAATGCTACATGAAAATCAAACTTAAATGTTTCTTTCCGACAAAGCAGCCAAAACAATATGTTTTATTGTAGGCGTTAAAATAAAGAAATAGAAAAAATGACTTGTATTATTTTTACCATCTACTCATCCAGAATAAATATGCGATTCATATGGGAAGTAATAACTAAAATATATGACGTGAAACAGATTTGTATATCAACATATCCAGTAAGGACATCTGGTTCCATACACAGATACTTTGGTACAACATGTTGAAAACTGGTACATTAATTAAATGCACCTAATTATTGAAACTGCGTACAATTCTAACACTAATGTATAATATAAAAATGAGCCTGTATATTGATATTTGGTTCAATACATTTTATATAAAAGCACATCTGGCTCTAAACATGGATACATTAATTGATGCTATATATTGAATTGTTACCACTTAATGTCTTAATAACTTATAGATTGCAAGTTCTACGATTGTGTACACATTCATATGACATACAGGCACCACATATAACATGATTTGTTGTTTGATATAAAATTGTATACAATTGTATTATAACCAATTAATGTATTCCTTAATTACACTGTTATAATTATACAACTTTCGTAAAAGTCTATATATGTCACCAATTTCGTGTTGGAATTGGGAAAGATTCCGGTACATCCCATATTGAATATCGGCTAGCGTCTGACCGACATTCCTCGACATTAAAGTTTTAGTAATATCTTAACTATATAGCCTTTTGATTTATTTTGTCTTACATAAGCTAACTTAACTGAACCTATTGTTTCTGCTCTTTAACTAAAGGCGAATGTGAAAACAACAACAACAAACATAGAAACAAAACAAAAAACATATTCATCCGTTTTTAGGGAAAATTTTAAGTGGATATTGCTTTAACAGCGAGCAGTGAGTGCGTGCAGTCCATGATAAAACCTCATTGATGTGCCGGCTGATGTTGGTCGGCACTTGTCGCATGATGATATTCCGTAGCCGGCAGCAGTCTATATAAGGTTTAGAATTCGTATGTGCACTGTACGTTGTACCAGGCTGAATTGTTCTTAATTTTTACCTGCCGACAACTCAAACCAATCAAGAAGAGCGAAAAAATGCCCGAATGTCAATAATTGCCATTGAAATGAGATGAGAATAATGATACTCGTCCATGGATTGAACTACGAACTCGTGTCCACAGAGGTTACTTTACAAAATGCGGTACCGCGTTTGCTGGTTTTAGAAAAAGGCTACTTATATTTTTTTAGTTCTATTTTTGAAATTAACCAGATAATATTTGCACCTGTATTCGATAGTTTATATTTTTATTACCCCCCCCCCCCCCGAAAAAACAACAACAAAAAAACAACAACAACAAAAAACAAAACTGAACCATTATCCAAGAAATTTTAGAACATAAATATAGACATTTGTCTGAAGAATACATATGAAATGTACATAATAAAACTATTGATTCATTTAATTAAACGCAAACCACATGCCGAGACGGTTGGCAATAAATAATAATAATTCTAGTGTCCCAGTGTTCCATGGTGTACTTCATTTTCACATGATATTCATCTTAATAGTTGGAACCAATGGCGATTTGTTTTCAAGCAGGGGTACCATTTATTTTAGTAGATTTCGCAAAGAGGATACCGGTCGATAATTATTCGTACTCCAGTTTCTATTTTGATTAATTCAGCTTGTATGATATCACATATGAATGATCTAATCAAAATCGTCTCGATAATGAATTCAGTGTCAGCGTGTGTCGATCAGCTTCAGAAATAACGTTATATATGTTACAAGAAAAAAAATTTCATATAGTTTGAAAGGGAGTACAATATGTTACTTCCCCCTGCACATATTTTGCACGGTTATTATCTTAACAGAAACATGAAATTACTTTCCGGCCTTTTTCATCATTGTTTTGAAACATTATATGGTTAAACGAACATGCTCAATCAAACCGAGCCTGTATCATTTTCAGTTTTGCTGTTTTGAGCGTTATTTAGGGATTGTTTTTGTTTTGGATTTTTTTTTGGCTTTCCTATTTTAATTGACAAAGCAAGTCAATATATACCGTACTGTGAAAAAAATCTCTGTTCTGTTATTCTTTGAAATACTTAAAATTCTGATTAAGTCTATAATACATGTACGTGACTATAATCAGAGATGCAGATAATTATGTGTATCTGCTATAATTAAACTTCGTATGTGTACAATGTGACACAGACATGCTGCGGTTTAAACTATCAATGTTATAAAAGGTTAATCGTGTAACTAGTTATGTTCTTGCCGATCCCATGTTCTATTTTCTGATTGCAATTTCCTTGCGTAACAAAATAAATCAATTCAACATATTTCAATGAAGGGAAATAATATAGGATTATACAATGCATTTGATCAGAGGTGAGATTAGTCTCCCTTTAGTTGTTAGGTCACGTTTATGTCAAGTGAAGGTGAAACACATGTGCTAGTGCTAGTGCTAGAGAAGAAAGAAACATGGCAGGAAAAACAGTGATAAAAAATATTTTTGAGGTAGCTTGTAAGACATTGAGGGGACAAACGGTTGAATTAAGTCAGTATAAAGGAAAAGTAGTTCTGGTGGAGAATGTAGCATCCCTCTGAGGTACGACTACACGGGATTACACCCAGATGAACGAGTTGGTCGCGAAATTCGCTGATAAACTTGTTATCCTGGGCTTCCCGTGTAACCAGTTTGGACACCAGGTAAGAAAATTATCTTTTTTATTTCGTTGAATTTTATGATAATTTTTCACTGTTATAATTTGGATCAGGTATTGAAATAAGCCATATGTTAGAGTTATATAACCACTCTTATAAATGCCCTACAATGCCATTAGTTTGTAGTAAAAGAATGTTTTGGTGGATGTTGAGTGAAGATTCAGAGGAAGTGTTGAAGCGTGTATACCTTAGAGTAATGACATAGATCTATTTGAAATATCTAAATTCTCGGAGACCGATACTTTGGGGGTGACTCAATATCCGTTTTCTCGGTTGTTCAAGGAGATTAGTAAGTACTTGAATTGAATCACGCGTGTTAGATCGATACTGTACAGTAGACACAGTTCAATCGAGTTTGTTGGTTGCCTTTGTACTTAATTACATTAAGATACTAAGAAGAAATGTTTGAGAGGCTTTTCGCCCACAAACTTATCAGGAAGAAGATAAAATAAATAATAGTTCAGGACATAATGTAGAATGACGAAATAACCAACAATTATTGCTGAATATATCTTAAGTTCAATCAAAACATAGTAAATACTACTATTATAGACGGATAAAATTAGGACATAAATTACTAAACTTGTTCTTTAATATTCAAAGCACATTTTTTTTTTCATTTTAAAATCACACGATTTTTTTTAATTCTCTCACATGTAATATTGCATTTAGCAGACGATAAACGTACGCTCCCAGGATGAACTTTATATTTTACACATGTGCGACTATTTAGATAATTTTCGGCTACCAGTTAAATAAAATATCTGTTTAAACCACATCTGCCACAAAGTTTATATCTTGAAAAATGTTTGTCGATTGTTGCCGATTTCGTTTTTTGTTTGTATTTAACGATTTAAATTAAATTTCTACTCAAATTGCAGGACAAATTAATTATCTTACCAGCTTTAAATTTTTTGTTTACTTACTGTGTACGACCCAGGTCGCTTAGCACGTTTAGCACGTGAATTTCATGCTAAAAGTACTTTCTTAGTATTTTTTTTCTTTTTACAGGACAAAAAAGAACTTATATAAAATACGTTTAAATGAAGAATACATTGTACTTTAAATTTGTTGTTTATCAACAGTCTCGTTTGAAACAAATCAAATCCCAACAAGATCGATCTACTTTTGTAATTTCGCTAATATTAAATATTATTGAGACCTATCTTATGAAATTACTATCTAGTTGTTACTTTCACTTATTTCAGGTTTATACGTCTCACAATATTAAAATTTGTTTGGTTTATGATTACAGGAGAATGCAAATGGAGAAGAAATCTATAATTCTTTGAAGCATGTACGACCTGGGAACATGTACGAACCCAAGTTCTCTATCATGGAGAAATGTATAGTGAATGGTAAAGACTCACACCCATTATTCCAGTTCCTGCGGGAGTCATTGCCAGCACCTAGTGATGACTCATCGTCATTTATCTCCAACAAACATTTTATAATTTGGGAGCCAGTAACTAGAACTGACATTGCTTGGAATTTTGAGAAGTTTTTGATCCGTCCAGATGGTGTACCATACAAGAGATATAGTCGACACTTTGAGACCATTAATATACAAGATGATATTAAAGATCTGATTGAAAAATACAAACTTTAATAATCGTGCCAAGAATACTGACAATAAACATTTGCTGACCAAATTAGCTTTAGTTCAGTTTTGAGATAATCAGATTATCAGTGCTAATGAACCATACAATAAAAACGATTGTACTTAATTTTACTGTACCTCTATTCCAGTTGTGATCATATAGAATATTTCAATTTGAAAGTTTTTCTTTTTCAAAAATGTATAAAAGGATGGTTGTAAGGATTAATGACCACAAACATTTATTTTTATCTGTTTGCTTACAATATCGAATGTTAAAGACATTTTAGCTGTATTGTTTAGAGAAAGTATGTGGAACAACATATTGTTTTAAAATTTTGTACTTGCTTTTGTTTACTGATTAGGTCTGTATAAAATGTATATATCAAAGATACTTTTATAGAATAGTATCCGATGATTGGAGTGCATATAAAACTGTTTTACAGTATGGCACTACTTGATGTTTATTTTAACTATTCTACAAAATTATAGGTATATATATTCTGTCACATTTCAAATCAGTATTAAATAAAGTTCTAAAAATCATGATTTTTTATTGTTCTCTGTTAACATTAAAAGAAAACAAGAATATCAGAGATACCTGAGAGGGATGACAGGGCTTTCTCAGAGACACTATATACTATATATATATCATAATATATGTTTCTGCCTTTCAGTGGTCTTTGTAAGAGAACAAGAAATATCAGCGACACTGAATAAAAGATTCACTATAGAATAAATCAGCCAGTATTGTGGGGTAGGAAGTTGGAGAATAAAAGTTTCAGTCAAACACAGACCACAACAATAATCTCTGATGATGGGGAGATAAATCAAGATTAATTCAGTCATTCTTACACGTAGGCAATGTGATAAACTGTATTCTTTCTTAGATTAAGCCATAGTTTAGACAAAGCCAAGTCTTGTATCTGAAATAACTGGTAATTACTACACAACTATATGCACTGTATTCGGGGCTGTAGTCATCGCCCAAACTTATCCGGCTACATAATAATCACAATAAAGTTCTTGAATGACCTTGATCTTTATTGTGATCTTTTATATTAAAAGGCTAGGTAAATAAAGTAAAAACATTGTTCATTCTCAAAAATAGTTTATTTACAAAATAAATGCTAATTCCTTACAAATATACACAAAAGATTCATAAAAAGGCAGTGTTAGAAGAAGAAAACAATTCATCAATTGCATTTAAAAATCTACAACTAAAACATAAACCATCAATTTCTGTTTAATTAATAATGGATTGAGGTTTTTATTAATTATTACTAATACATGTAACATTTAGTATGTTCTATAATCAATTTCTACTTGTATGATAAGTGGATTGAGGCTTTAAGATAAAAGATGAAAATCAAAATAAAGACATGCACTAAGTCTTACACAATGATAATCCAAAGTCTAAGGACATGCTGTTAGAAAATCAGTACAAAATGTATTTGTTATCGTAAATAAAAAGGACAACATAATACTACTAATTTCATTATTTTGTATCTTTTTTGTGTCTATTATTTCAAATATAAATTAAAACAAGAGAAACTTTATACATTGAAAGTTTGAAGCTAGTGACAATATGAGGAAAGAAATAAGATCTGCCTATGACTATGTTTTATCATAATTCTGGCCAAATATTTAAACATATTTGGTATATGAAGAGTTGTATCCCCATTAATACTGAGACAATATTATAGATGTGTTTCACTATGAACTGTCCAAACATATACTAGTAGTTTAAAATATTGCTTTTTTAAAATAAAAAATGAACAATTATCACTATTTCTAAGTCTTAATTTAGCACACATTCTAACCTCTCAATTAGTCATACTGACTAAGATATATTCATGCAATTTAAAAATACATGTACAATGTAGTAACAATGGTAGAAACATGTATCCTTGTATATCAACACATGCACTAGCACATCAAAAACTTGAAAACAGAACAGTTTTTTTTCCAACTTATTAATGACTTCGTTACCAAAAAGTCATATAATATCACAATTTTAACATATAATGTTTACAGCTAAACAATCGCTAATTATACAGGAAATATCAAATGCTCATCATGCATCATCAATTCTCACTTAGTATGTTGACTTAAACTTCTAGCTATATTTGTTATTTTGGACTGTAGTTTGATAATGAATTTTACCAGTAATTGTCCTTGGATAGTTGAAATGAGTTTCTATGTAGACTATGTACTGACAACAGAGGTCAATGACATGTTAAAATGATAATTTGTGTTAAAAACATCATAAAACAACATATCTCTGATTAAAACACAGCACAATTTACAAACCGTGAAATAAAGAAAATGTAAATGCATGGTGAAAATTAATTTCAACAAAATAAGTGTTATAATCATGAAATAATGATTTCTGACAATACCTGTTTACTTTTTTCATATTTGAATTCCTATTTAGGTAACCACGGGCAACCAGAACAAAAATATCTAACAAACATATTGTATAGAAACTAACAAAGATCTATATGATAATAATACCCTAAATGTTTATGATAGAATGATCCTTTCAGACAGATAGATAATAAACTATAGTTCTCAAAATATTACCTTGACAACACTATAAATATGATTCTACACACTTTTTTTCAATGGAATTGCCTTGCTTTAACTTTGGAACAGTCCATTATTTGTTAATGAGGATTTTGATATCAAAATATTAAAGGTAAGCAGCAAAAAATAGGCCAGTCAGGCTGTACAGGGAAGTCATTATTACCATAAACTTTACTCAAGGGATTAAAGTGGCCATCAGCTATTCTAAAGGTTAAATATGTTATTTTCAGATAAATTGTTACATACAATTCATGTAGTCAAAGCAGGGAAATGAAATTTCATGTTGGAACACCTAACTGAAATTTATTGTTGGAACACTTAACAACAACTTATTGTAAGAACACCCAACTTAAAATTATTGCTGGATCACCTAACAGCAATTTATTGTTAGAACACCTAACCACAGCTAACTGTCTACGGTGAAGATGAAGAATGTGTATAATGTATAATACTAATGAATGTTGATTATATATCACCATCATCTGTGGTCTCGGGGACTAGATATTCTCTGTTCTCATACGTCCAGAAATCATTCAGATCTATTAGAATACTAACCACCGTATCACCTTTACCACTGAAATATTAAAAATAAACAATATATAAAATGATTACATCATAAAATTTATTATGCTTTTTTTGTTTTTTTCTCAACCATTAACTTTGTGAGTGGAATTATTTAGAACACATCATTCAAATCGTAAGGGATTTCAATATCAATTTACCAACATTGAGCTAGCAATGGTATAGAGCCTGGTCAAACTACGCAGGCTGGCCACAGGCTGGCCTGGCTCTGTACTGGTGGCAAAGGCCTGTCACTTTCAGTTGCAGTAGGTTTAAAGTTCAGATAATATATCATCATATATCTTTAATTTTACAATTATGTCACTGTAAAGGATGTTACCTAAATAATTTAGACACTGAGGGAGTGAAGAGATGTGACTATATATTTCTTAATTATCTATAGTATTATACATCATAGCATTTAAAATCTGAAACCTACTCTCAACAATATTGAACAATCACTTATTATGTATAACATCAAGGCAAACAGTTATACCTGTATGGTATATGAATATTTTAATCCTGTTTTGACAATATTTTTGCTAAAACTTTCGTGTTGCAGCCATTATGAAATTTCAACTATTGTATACACAGAAATAAAGGCCAAGTAGTTTGTTTACTCTTCATATTACGAGAATGTCTTAATGCATTGAACAAGTCTTAATTGCTACATCATTATATCTTACCAGTTAACTAAATCTTCTAGGGTAATTTTTAATGGATCGGCAGGTTTCACCATATCAAATATCTCATCTTTCACATCCTGAAATGATACAGGCTCCTGTCCATGTAGCTTCATCTGTTCCTGTATTGCCTGCAAGTAAATAGATAACTATCTTCATAGAAACAAATCTCCATGGAAACATAAAAATCAGTATTTCAGGAAATTTCTACCTCTCTTCATAAATCACTCATATGACAAGTTGAGCATATGTTTAAAGTCAGACTCGTATACAAGTAAATGTAACAAAAGTAGCCACAAGTGGGTTCATGTTTACCCAGGGGGAATTATTAATAAAATATTTAATAGAGGTCCAGTAGGAAATTCTACATGACCAGTAAGTTCTAGGACATTTAGTTTCAGAGAAGTGGATTTAATAGCATTTTTCAACATAAGTCTACAATGTATTATTAATTTAGTGATTACAGGGCAGGCCAATTTTAACATTTAGGGCATAATTTATTTAACTTGTGGTGTTATATGCCAAATAGATAAGCTTTGGGATTGAACTTTCTGAAAAAAGATGTTTACAGACAGATTTCATTTTTAAGACTTTTTTTGCTGTTGTGACTTATTTATGCATAAGATTTGAACCATTTGACATTTGTAGAGGGTCACCTAAGGATCATTCCTGTGAAGTTTGGTCAAAATCTACAGTGGTTAAGGAAGAGACATTGTTTAAAGAGATTGTGGACAACAATGCACATTATGCTATCACATATGCTCACATCTGAGTACTTTGAGTAACAATTTAATTATAAACTGTAAAGCTATATACATGTACCTTTGACATGTATTTTGCTGCCAGTCTTTTTGTACATGATTGAAATTTTCTTTTCATTCAAGATAGATTCTATATCTTTTAATGTGAAGTGTGATAACCAAACTTCTATACCTTACACTGTTTCTACCAGTGCAATATAAATCATATCTCACTGATATTTTTCACTATCTCAATTAAAAACGTTGAACGTCGGGTGAAATTATCATGATACAATATAATTATACAACCCTAAATTTTCTCTGCTAACATTACAGACATTACACTATATGTATAACAATGCATGTATTTCTATGTAACTTTTAAGAGACCAAATATTCAAATAATTATGAGTATTTCTTAGTTTTTTTCCTTTTAATATTAACTGGCTTTAGTATCACACTAGCAACAAAAAGCATTCCAATGAGTTTGATATCAAATGAAAAAATGAATGAACGAAAAAATAAATCTACTTTTCATCAATGCACTCTTTCTGCAGAGCTAACTTGATTGTTGAATCTGGATAAATATTTAATTTACACCAACAAAATTAACAGGAAAAATGAAAAATGAGGAAAGGAACTATAAGACTAATTTCTTAAAAGTTTCTACCATTTTGAAAGTTAAGAACTATAATTTTATCTAAGGCAATGAATCTAGTAAAAACTATGTCTATAAAGCAATGTATTGTTGAGAAATAATTGTAACGGTGCCACCTAAAGATGCATCATTTAGCTAACAGTGCTCAAAGAAAAATTTAGAAAAAAAAGAAGCCAAATAAAAGAAAAGGACACTATTCTAACAGATACATATGAATCTATTGCCCTTTCTTAATATGTACATGGATCATCGATGATAAATTCCAGACATTAACATTTTCTACAATGAATTGGTGTAATTGACTTGTCCTATTCTGATTTTTGAAATGGTCTATTATTATTGAAGGGACTTCTAGGACACAAAGTTACAATGTGTATACAACAGTATACAATCTTTACTTTATGGTGATGTCATGTGTTATTCATTATATCCTGTAACAGCCAACAGTTCAGGCAAGAAGACAAGATTTATAATATCTGTCATATGTTGCGGTTCGAATCGGAATATCCGTCCCAAGGGGACCCACCCATTGGAAAGTATTTGAATCAGTCTTGAGACAATTGCACATTGTACTCTATTGTTGCTATTGATGTAAACATTGCATCAATCTAAATGCAAACACACCTTGCATAAATACAGAGACTGGAAACTTATCTTCATTGAAGACAGATATACATTTCCATCTACTATAGCTCTATAAGAAGCTAATTGTGATGACCTATATTCCTTTATCTAGCTTAAACTTAACACTAAACAAAAGCTCATTTTAGAGAAGTTACAGACCTGTACTGCACTTATATGATACACTTGCACTGTATGTTTATTTTTCAAGAAAAAATATGATTTCAAAAAAGGCATATCCTCACTATATAATGATTTTTTTTCAAAACCAGAAGACAGACAACTATTTAATGATATTTAAAGCTTTTTTAACCAATATTACCTATATCTAAAGAATGATGTGACCTCTATAAAGTATATCATACATGTATAAATTTCATGTCCAATGAAATCTTATTCATTTCACCCTTTTTAAATGTTGAGTGCAGTTGTTTTATTATTAAGTAAGGAATGCTTGGCGTTTGACACAAAATCAAATTGCAAGCCAACAATAAATCACTTTGCAGCCAAAGCGACTTTTCAAATTACAATAAAATTCAAATTATTATGCAAACTTTAAGCCAGGCTTCAAAGTATGAATTGTTTAAAAGGAGTGTGACATGTATTATAAAATTACTAAAGGATTTCAGTGGATTTTTTTTGCACACAATCAACAAAAAAATCTAAAAATGAAGCAATACACAAAGAACATTGCCTTTTCCTTCTTATTACAAATAAGCATGCAAGGCCTTTGTCTATTTTCTTAAAATTGAAAATATGACAGCTCAGAATTCAACAAAAAAGGCTTTGGTGTAAATAAAATGATATATACATAACATTATTAAACAAGAAAGTTCCATTTATATTATACCTGTAGTGGTTGTAGTTTAGATAATTTCATGCAGTTCACTTGGACATATCAGACATTAAAACGGCCAGTCCGAGGCCAAGATAAAGCTCACCATTTAAGAATGACCGATACCTTTCTTATCATTTTTTTTCCCCAATACTAAATAGTTTAACATTGAAATGTGACCTTGTCTTAGAACCATATAAATGCGGAGTCATCAATAATTAAAAACTTCAACATTACAATGCAGTTAATGTTATACAACAAAATCAACATACGTTGTATTAAATCAATCTTTACAGAATCACATTCCAAATCTCCATGCAATGATGATAATGTAACATGAATGAAATAAGTTTCTGATTACTGGTAACTAAAATGATATATAGGTATTTTATAATGTTTGATAAATGAGCCGCGTCATGACAAAACCAACATAATGGGTTTGCGACCAGCATGGATCCAGATCAGCCTGCGAATTCGCGCAGTCTGATCAAAATCCATGCTGTCCGCTTAACAAGTCTATTACAAGTAGAGAAACTGATAGCGAACAGCATGGATCCTGATCACACTGCGCAGATGCGGTCGCAAACGCACTATGTTGGTTTTGTCATGACGCGGCTCATTAATGATTTTTTCAAGTGTTACATGACAGGTGTATGAGTGATGAAATCTAAATGAAAATTCTATTAATATTAATAAAGACAAAAATGTCCAATAAAATATTCTAATGTTTTCTAATAATGTTGAGATTATAAGCTGAAGCTAACACACTATTATTGCCCCCAAAAATGTTAGAAATGCTGCCAAAAAATAACAATGGTTTGTTTTTGAAAGAACATACAGAAAACATCCCTGTGAAAGACATAAAAATATGTCAAGAGTTTCGGCTATAAATAATCATTTGCTCACTGTAAGATTATTTCTATCTTTAGATAAATTTTTATAGTAAAGCTTACAGGTCTCCTGCATCACATTGTGAAATAATACCATGTATATAAAACCAGATATACAAGAGATCCCTATGGACTCTTATCGCTAGCCTGAATGTAAAACTACCGGCAGGTGTTACAGTAAATGAAAGGCAGATTTCTGATAAAATGTTTCAAAGACAAAAGTGCCTGGGATCCACTTTGTTTTATAAACAGATTTATTTTATTTTCAAACGAGTTTACCATAATATTTTCTGCACAGTAGATTTCTCAAGTTTATTGTATGCAATAAATAGAGACAACATTAACTATAATACACTTTTATAGTTTTATGTCTGCAAAAATGTACAGACGCTAGTGTATGATCAAAATTACTTGTGAGTATATTTCTTTGTGAAACAGTCCAGCTGATGCATCACATTTTAATTTTGAGTTGTTTCCCTTGGACAATTTTCTGGGAAATAGATGGAAGGTTACAGGTCACTTCCTGTTTGGGGTCACATAAGAAACATACTTCCTTTCCATCTCAGCTTCCACACTGGATAGAGTGAACAAATTTTACGAATTTTAACACCATCTACAAGCTCAATATCATATTAATATGGGACCAGTGACCTAGGGAATAAGGTGTCTGCCTCGTGACCCAGTGATTATGGTATTTTGTCCTACACAGGTCAGGGTCATGACCCTGTTTCCTACTATGACACCAATACTGGTTAGTCGTAGGGAGCAGACTCAAAAGTGATTAATATAAGTTGGAAGAACTTCTGTCACAATTGAGCATAAAGTATGTTTACAATAATATTTAATTTTTCTGAATAAGACACTGCAATTACACCTGCGAGTCTTTTTAGACAGATATTAAAATATAAGAAGTTAATTATCATTTTTATTTCAGTCCCATCTCCACAGTAGGTGGTTAGACATGAAAAGGTTGGTTTAATACATGAGAATGGAAGCATAAATTTGCAAGTATGTTAGCTTCAAATTATGACCATACTTACAGGAATCTCGGCCGCATATTTTTTGATGACCCCCTAATAATTTTATAATACCTTATGTTATAATATTCAACCAGTTAAATTTAAATATGATATAAAACAGTATAATTTGGTTAAATATCTTTATAAATGTATTTTTCATGTTTACAAGAAAAGAGTTTTGTTCTTATTAAAAGAATTTTGATTGAAATTGAAGCCAAATGCCAAAATACATGCATGCAACAGTAAGGAGAGTATAAAATTTTTATTAGCCTAAATTACTTTTTCTGTCTATACAAATGTTTGTGGAAGTATAAGCATTGCCTATTTGAATAGCAAAATAATATATTATACTATTTCATAAATAAGAGACACATTCTATGTCACAACTCTTTCGAGGACCGACCATAAGATTATGGAACCAATACAATTTTACTGTTGATAAAGTTCATAAAAATTTTCACAATATATAGCTTTATACCCTTTAAATCTTGATAATATCCACTGTATCTAGCAGAGGCCTAATGAATAAAAGCATTAATTAACTGATTCTTTCTTAGTATATTTAACTTCATTATTTACATATTTCACATGATGTAATATTTCAGGATGTAAACTTTTTCAAAATATAAATGGCATAAATATGCTTATGCTTATTGTTGGACAGATTCTATGATGATCTTATTAATTTCCAATTAGTCAAAATAGTTTATAAAAGCAAAACTGAAAAAAGCTAGATTTGACAAAGAAACTAAAATATTAATGCTGAATGAAAAAAAAAATAGTCTAAAAACCTTTGAATGCTTATGGTTAAAATGACTTGTGAATGCCATCAGATCACAGTCAGATCAGTGAGTACATCTTTCTGTGAGACCCACCTAAACATCTGACAATGAGACCGACATAAACATCTGACAATGGGACCGGCCTAAACATCTGACAATGGGACCGGCCTAAACATCTAACAATGGGACCAGCCTAAATATCTGACAACAGGACATTACTTTACATCTGACAATGAGACAGGCCTTTACATTATGAATACGTCTGACAATTACACTGGCTAAACATCTGACAATGGGATGTTCCTTAACATTTGACAATGGAACCGGCCTAAAATCTGACAATGGGATCAGCTTGTACATTTGACAATAAGACTGGCTGACATATTTGCCAATTAGACAGCCAGATACACAACTGACAATGAGACGGGCCTGAGCATTTGACAATGAGAACAGCCTGTATATCTATGGTTTTGTCCAGAATAAAAGATAGGCAAGCCCTTATTAGATTTTTAGCGAGAGTTCAAATAACACTTGAAAAATCCAAATCCAAAGGACAAATATGGTAGGGGTTAAATTACCTTTTGATTTGATCAAGAATTGTGATCCTTTAGAGTGAAATATCTAGATTTAATTCAAGTTGATAACTATACAATGCTCATCACAAATTGTGCTTTAATTTTACGGAATTACTACAGCATTGTGTTATACCCCAAATAAGTTCAATTTCACATATTACAGTGATATTTATGAATTGTAATAAGATGGACCACTGACTCAGATGTACAAGAGTTACTTACCCTGAAGAAATAATTGAGAGAGAAAACATTAAGGTGGCCACGTTGTTGAACATCGAGGATACGAAACAAGTAACGTAAAGCTTCCGGCTCCTTCCGGTTTTCCAGTGCTAATACAAAGTCTAGGTAGGTTTTATAATCCTGTAATCAAAATGCAAAAAACCTCATACTGGTTAAATTGTAAAACAACATATACTTCACTAAATTGCATGAAAAGATGAAAATTGTTTAAATATAACTAACTTAATTGAAGAGTGTTATTTTTTTTAATGTCATGGCAATTCAAAAAACAATCAATATAATAATAAATGTCTAAATATTTAAATATGAACTAGAAACTAAACAACAGAAGTGAGTAGGTTTTATCCTTGTACAATGTATGTATGTAAATATCATTATTCTACATTAAAAATGTTTTCAATAATAAAATTTGGTGAAATACTTGAAATTCCCTTTCATTTTATTAATTTAGGAAAGCTTGAATTATTTTTTTAATCTTTGATAAGAAAAATTCATTGAATACAAATATGTCTGGAAAACTGATAATGTTGAAAAAATTACTGTCGAGAAATTACCATTTCGCCTTCATATGTAAGGCATTCTTGAAACACACGATCTAGAAACACATCTGTCAATGTACCAGTACCATATCTGTAAATACAATGCTACAATGGTTTGTCTATTTACATGTAGTTGTATATCTGTTTCAACAAGAACTTTATTTGGATTATACCAGTGATCAACAACATGGTGATTGCTACCTGATTCGTATTATATTAATTACACTGACAACTTCTCTGCATATACCTAATTGTTTAATATTGAAACAATTATATAAATAACACATCACTCTGAGAGCAATAATACATAATGGTTATCCCAAGAAAAGTAATGTTTACCAAGGCATTGGCCCACTGCTATCCTGGAAAGAGATCCCAAAATACAAACATGTAAAATCAAAATAGTGAAAAAAAAACACATTATTTAAGATTACATTACCTTGCTAGCTCTTCTTTACTCAGCATTCCATTATGATCTTTATCCAGATTTAGATATTGCCCATATACTCTCAAAGCTGAAGGAGCCGAGAACCAGTTAGATTCCTGCATCTCTTTAGACAGATCTTCATCCCTGAGCTGGGAACCAAACAACGATACATAGTTAAAGACCATTTTCTGGTAAACATATGTGAAGTGTATAATAACATATTTTATCAATGTTTGTGGGTCGTCACTTTGGTAAAGGATTGTTAATAGCAAGTATCAGCCATGCCGCATCATTTATCAAAATTTAATAGAACAAAATTTCACCCCTGTCTTTCTAAAATAAATTGTTGAAAAAGAAATTTTTTTAAAGTGATTTAAATGTAGCTTCAGACAATGCAAATACACAAGTCATGTGCTCTGCTGGAACTAAAAGTGATAAGTCATTGCCACCAGAAAAGAGTGAGGCCAGTCAGCACATATGTGCAGTCTGTGCAGCTCAATTTTTTCAAATTTTGGTATTGAAATTCCTTAAAACTTTAAATGGATTGTTCCAAAGTCAAAGTCGGGCAAATCAAAGGGGATATATTCAGCAGATTAAGGGCTGAACTATCAGAGCTATACACAATCATGACAGGTATATGCCATCATTTTGGTACCAAGTTACGCTTCACATTCATACATTCAGACAAGCCTCTATACTACATGCTACTACTCAATTTGAGTACATGGTTTTTGATCTTGAGGATCACTTGAACCAAAAATGTAACATTTTAAAATGAAAAACAGGTAAACTCCATTGCAAAAACTTGAAAGTACAAATATATAAAAACTTACTTCCAACAAGTCATCTAGAAAACTACATGCTAGTATATCCTGTATTTTGATTTTTCCTTTCCTCATTGGGTCTAAAAAGAAGAAGAATTTCCGGACGGCTGTACACACATAGAAAGAGTAAAATGACTTCTCTAATCCATTTAACTGTAAGCAGAAAAGTATATAAATTAAGTGATATATTTAATTATAACCTGCAAATCTACTAATTGATAAGTTATATCACTTTATAAAGATGTCCCAACCGTGAAATGATATGAGGTAAAAATAAATGAATTCCTAGATAATCAACTCATATAACAATGTTAATTCTTACCAATTACAAAAAAAACTAGAAATGTGTCCATAGGACACGGATGCCCCCACACGCCACTGTTCTGTCAATCTTATGACTCTAGGTCAAATATTTTTTGGACTACATGTGCCACAAGTTGAAAACTAACAAGAGCTGTCCGTAAGACAGCGCGCTCGACTTTTTTATTGCTTGCCAATAAAAAAAGTTTTTGCAGTAAAAGGCAATACAAGAATCTCTGTATTTTTAAAGTGAACTAGTTGTTTGATACCCTTGAATATTACAGCAATGTTTATATGACATAATTTATGGTAAAGTGAACAAGTGGATAGGAATGAATTTTTTTAGATTTTTTAAGTTTTTTAGTGCTTGCCTATAATACAAAACATTGACAGTTAAGGGCCATAATTCAAATAAAATCTTTGACAGAATTACCTTCTCCTGGACATGTTTGGGAATCATGATTGTAAACAAGTATTCCAACTTTCAAATTAATATCTCAAACAGTTCAGTCAAAAAGTGGACTGGTACTAAAAACTTAACCAAGATTCTAAGTCGATAAAAGGCCTTAATTTTTAAAACAAATCCTTGACAGAGTTACCTTCTCTTGCGTACAGATGGGGGTAATGATGTGAAATAGCATTAAAAGTTTCAAAGCAATATCTAAAAGGGTTAAGGCAATAAGTGGATTTTACCCATATTCAATGTATTTTCTAAGTCAAAAAGGGGCATAATTCTGTCAAAAACCTTGACAGAGTTATGTCCTCTTGTCTGTTGATGAAGGTCGTGATGGTAAACAAGTATGGTCAGTTTCAAAGCAATACCTCCAATGGTTTTGAAATAAAGTGAGGTGGTACAAAAAACTTAACCAAGCTCAATACACTTTCTAAGTCAAAAAAGGGCCATAATTCTGTCAAAAACCTTGACAGAGTTATGTACTCTTGTCTGTAGATGGAGGTTATGATGGTGAACAAGTATGGTAAGTTTCAAAGCCATACTTGTAATACTTCTGAAATAAAGTGGGGTGGTACGAAAAACTTAACCAAGGTGTGACGCCAACGCCGACGCCGACGCCGGGGCGAGTAGGATAGCTCCCCTTTTCATAGAAAAGTCGAGCTAAAAATCAACAAAGGGCCATAATTCTGTTAAATTTGGTCACAGCAAAAATTCCTTACTTTAAAACCATCTACACATTAAGGTTGTTCATCCCTGGAAGTTTAAGCAAAATCTGCCACCCGGTTTAAGAGGAGTTGCGTTCACAAAATTTCTACATAGTATATAGTGAAAAAATCAACAAAGGGCCATAATTCTGTAAAATTTGGTCGCATCAAAAATTCCTTCCTTTACTACCATCTACACCTTAAGGTTGTTCATCCCTGTAAGTTTAAGCAAAATCTGCCATCTGGTTTAAGAGGAGTTGCGGTCACAAAATTTCTACATAGTATATAGTGAAAAAATCAACAAAGGGCCATAATTCTGTTAAATTTGGTCGCAGCAAAAATTCCTTCCTTTACTACCATCTACACATTAAGGTTGTTCATCCCTGTAAGTTTAAGCAAAATCTGTCATCCGGTTTAACAGGAGTTGCGTTCACAAAATTTCTATATAGTATCTAGTAAAAAAATCAACAAAGGGCCATAATTCTCTTAAATTTGGTCACAGCAAAAATTCCTTCCTTTACTACCATCTACATATTAAGGTTGTTCATCCCTGTAAGTTTAAGCAAAATCTGCCATCCGGTTTAAGAGGAGTTGCGTTCACAAGATTTCGGGACGTACGGACGGACGGACTGACGGACGGACAAGTGCAACGCTATATGCACCCACATTGTGGGGGCATAAAAATATTTCAAGAGCTGCATAACACCAGGAAAGGGTAAAAATTTGTACATAAATTGTACTTATGTTTTGATACTTTTTGTACTCTAATTATATTTCCATTTCGAATTTGTCAGATTTATTTACAATCAGTACTTTATAAAATGCTCTATTATTAATATAAAACAATTATCAAAATAACAATAAAAGCTATTGTTTCAGCCATTGAGAAATGAAAAATATTTGATGAGGAATAAAAAAGAAATCTGTTTGTGTCATGCTTTTGTGAAGAAATACAAAAAAGACTTGTTCACCATGCATTATAATATATATCGCTTTTTAAAGTGCTGATTGTAACGAATAAATATCTATTTATTTATTGGTTGATTTTTGGGTTTATACCTAAACCTGGTTTTAACATCATGACTGTTAAAGGTCATATGTTGCAACATTTGAGGTTTTACTTTTAGACACTAAAATATCTTTCACAGTTACCATAGTTATTAAGAATATTACATTAAATTAACAGAATGACTTTATATATTATTCAAGTTGAAAAAGTATAAATTTGTCATAAGCACTAAAGTATTTAAAACGTTATGGAATTGATAACTTCTGTGTAAAATCAAAATCAATAGTATATCATATTTTTATATTACTGATAATCAGATTAAAAACGAATTTTTTTTAATTCAAATACAAAACTGTAATACATGTAATTTAAAAGAAGCAATTATTCATTTTTTTATCATATTCTTTTTAATAAAAAATTCACAATGCATATTTCAATAAAAATATGAATAATTCATTGGTTTAATTTGAACAAATGGTTAAGGTCATATATGCTGACTTAGTAAGTACACAATGCTCTCAATCCACAGTAAAAAAGAATAAGGTTTAAAGTCCAGAACTATATACAGTATTTGAGCCGCGTCATGACAAAACCAACATAAACCGCGCAGTCTGATCAGGATCCATGCTGTTCGCTTACAGACCCTATAACAAGTAGAAAAACTGATAGCGAACAGCATGGATCAGACTGCGCGGATGCGTAGGCTGGTCTGGATCCATGCTGGTCGCAAACGAATTATGTTGGTTTTGTCATGAAGCGGCTCATTTTATATAGTAAAATTGAAAGTACTGTGATACAATAAGAATGATCCTATTATGCAATATGAAGTTTTGTTCTAGTCACTATCAGTATATAATTATGGATAACTCATCTAAAGATCATTTTCCATTCCAGAATCAGCAACATGTTATATTTCTTTCAAGCAGCCTAAAGTAGTTTACACAGCTTATATTAAAACAGCGATATGTAATTTTAGTTAGGAACTAAAAAGAAAACTGTCATGGCCTAACTGTGGCTCTTTAGACTTACATTAATAACTTTCATATATATGTATATTTATGGAAACATCTTCACAATTCCGAGGTTCATTGACCTTATCTACATAAAACAATTACATCTGACACCCCACTTTATTTTTACTTCAAAAACCATTTATTACAAAACAATTATGGGTTGGATAAAACGAAACAAATAAAGGTTACATCAAAAGTGTTCAGCGTCAAGTAATGGACCTACACATAGATTGAAATCTGATCCTGTAAAAAATGTAATAGGCCAGACACTATTTTACATAAATTATAAAGCCATGTGATGTTGACTATGTTTAGTATGAGACACATACTTGTCTTGTTTTTCTGCTAAATTTTGTAACATGTGATAAACAGTTTCAAATCCCAACATGCAAATCAAAATTAGGGGCTAGGCACAACTGGGCCAGAACACACTCATACATAAATACAGAAGTACATTGTATATGCCTTTTGTCATTATAATTGAAGGGGAATGATATTCAGTTTAAAGATATCTAAATATTTCAAAGTGTAGATTATTTACAGGAAATAATAACAAGATGGAGCAGATGATGTTTTTAGAACAATTTTTAAGCTACATGTACTTAATTGATGTTTTAAACATTAATAACAAATTCTTACCGAGTTGTCATGAAGGAAAGATTACCGTTCAGCATATATAATATTATAACATTCAGGTGAAAGCTTATGTCACAAATGAAACAGCCAAATACTTAGGAGTATGACATTCATATGATTTATCATGCTGTTGACACAATGCAAAATCTTACCTGTCGATAAATCTAACACAATTATCAATAATTTTATCAAGTATGTATATAAGTAAACAAATATAATTTTCAATTAAAGAGCTACACCATTGAAGGATTTAAACTAAAATGAAACCTGGCATTTTCAAAGGACAGATGACAAAGTCAATACTATAAGTCCATCTTTTTAAATAACAAAAAAAGATTTTTTACAGCTATGGATAACAAAGTTGAAATACGATTTAATTAAACAGATTTATATGTCACCTGGACATTTTCATAACACTTCATACTGGGTATTTTAAGTGAGACCTTTGTCTTATCTTTGAAATCATAAAAAATTAAACAAAAATATAGTTGACAATAATGGCACCTCCGGTAGTGAAGGTTCCTATGAAGTTGAGATGAAATCCAGTCAGTGGTTGCTGAGATTAGTCCAGACAAAATTATGTGAGGAATGGACATACAAGCATCTCAGTCTAAGAGTATAAAATTAAATACAAAGCATGAAGGAGGAAAGGACTGTAAAAATTATGTAATTGTTTAAAAAACTGCCAATTTGAAGGACCACTACCACAAACAATTTAAGATGTGTTATCAAAAATGAAGTTTTTACACTGTTTAACAAGTGTCCTTTATTTTTTCTTGATGGTACAAATTTATTAATACTCATTTTTTTTGGTATGAATTTTAATAAGTACTTAATGCCAATCACAATACATGAACACAGTATTGTAAGCAGCACACATATATATGAACAACTGATTATGTAACACCAAGTACATAAATATATTTATCAGATACTCATATGTGTTTAATGATTCCATAAACATGGTATTGCATGGCCATGCATATATTTTGACATGACATACTTTGCATTATACAAACATAGTGTAAGGACGAGTTAAACATTAGCCTTACACTATAAGCTAGTTAATGAGAAGGTGATTTTTAATGTAAACAGTTCCTATTTGGGATCTATAATAAAAAGAATATTGAATTTTTGTAGCTTCTTCAGAAATAAATTTATTGAGTTTGTTCAACAAAATAATATTAAGCTTGCAAGGGCTCCCATAATATACTTTTATTCAACTTGTTCAATAAATTTAATATTGAACCAACACTTGTTCAGTGTAATACTAATATCTAATATTATCTACCACACCAGTTTGAAGATGTTAAACAAAAAATGATAAGATAACAAACTTACCTGTGGAAGGGTGGGAATGAGTTCTAAAATATAGTTTTCTAAATCCTGCAAAAATAAAAACAGAACTATTTTGAAAGCCTCAAAAACAATACTAATTACTAATCAACCAGTCATCAAAGATGCAAACTAACAAAGCAGTCTGTTGTATAACAAACACTTGCCACACTAAATACATGTACTGCAAATGGACTTTTCCATCTTACAATTTGAACAAAAAAGGTTCATCAATTTTTATTTCAAAATAAGTTTGGACTGGGAAGCAAACAGTGCAGACCATGAGCATATGGCACCACAATGCTGTCTCGTTTTGCACTGGTCTTTTCCTTTTAAAATATATGATGAGAGCTGTCATTGATTCAGTGCAAGACATATCAATAAAATATTGATATCGGAAATATTTCCGTTATGTAACAACAGTATTGTGTTAGACATAGACACCTGCTACTGTATAATGTTTTTGGTGAATTTTTGTAAACTGTAGACATTTAATTTTATTACTTAGTCAAAATTATCAATTTTTTTTAAATGTGTATCGATTATTGATCAACATAAAAATATCAGCAATACATCATATTGTTTCTACCGATGACAGCTGCTCTATATATATAATGACATGCAATATAAACTTATTGCGCTTACACAACAATTTTACAAACAAAATCATCTAATGAAAATAAAACTTAGTAAAACCGGTTTCAAATTGGAGTTACATCACTTAGTCTTTGTACAGATATAAGTACTGGCAAACAGAACTAAATGACAACATACTGATTCTTTGAGGTATCCTTGACCAGCTACGTCATACAATGAGAGTCCTATACGAGTCTGATGTAACCAAACTTTACGCATCACATAATTGAAGAACTGCATGATGGATATTCGACCATATGGATCGGTCTGTAGTAACTTAGTGAACACACTTGACTTGAAGAACTGTCTGTAAATAAAGTTGCACTAATTTTTTACAAATCATTTCTACCTTTAAAGTTGACAATGTTGATGTTAATACAAAATGTCATAAATTATGATTGAACATGAAACATTTTTATGAGCCAAAACTGTAGTAAATAATAAAATAATGCAAAATGAATAGTCAAAATGTAGTTGTAATGAAGATGACTGTCTTTATCAGGATTACTGTAATGGTAACGAATACATTATCTAAGGCATAATTATTATCTGACTCAAACTCAATACGCCTTCTTTACAATTGAATAAATGAATACACACAATAATGAAAATAAAAACATATGAGCCGCGCCATGACAAAACCAACATAATGGGTTTGCGACCAGCATGGTTCAGACCAGCCTGCGCCTCTGCGCAGTCTGATCAGGATCCATGTTGTTCGCTGTCAGTTTCTCTACTTGTTATAGGGTTTGTAAGCAAACAGCATGGATCCTGATCAGACTGCGTGGATGTGCAGGCTGGTCTGGATTCATGCTGGTCGCAAACCCATTATGTTGGTTTTGTCATGGCGCGGCTCTTATTTGCATCTACATGAAAGTTTCACCAACTATATAAATTCAACTTACTGGCATTTAGGTCCAGCTTCTGAAGCAACTTTTTGAAAATCCTCAAAGTTGATCATCTGGTCCTCACCTACCAGTGGTGGTGTATGATACTGATCCAGTAAAAACCAAAGTCGCTGTAAACAACAATAAATTATTCAGGGTTCATGCACGGTATTTACAACTATGAATTCATCCTAATGACTCTAGTTTAGAATAAATTTGGGCTTCACCAATATCCATGAGGATGTTTATGTAAGTTGTGAAATGAGAACAGGTAAAGATGAAATTAGCATCAATAAAGATGCAGATATTGGTATGTTCGAGACTTAAGATAATTTTCCATTTGTGTCAAGGATCCAGATAATCTGTATCTCTGGAAACCTAAAATATAAAAATGATTAAAATTGCTGGAGTGGACAACAAAAATTTTCAGATTTGACAATGTTAAGTACATGTAAATAACTTCTTCTCTATACATTACAAGACAAAGTTAAAATTACCTTTTTGATAGGAGTTTTATTGACACTGACTGTAGTAATATGACAACATTCCAGCTTTACTCATTTATATTTCCTAATTATCAGTAGAAACTTTAGTTGATTTTTTTCAAGTTTTCTGAGATAAACAATATAAATATAAAATATAAAATAACAAGAATAAAGATCAACAAGGCAAAGGCAACTTTCATAGGACGTCGCCCCCGGACACACCCAAGCAGGACACCCAGAAGGCACCAAACAAGTACAGTAAAAACTCTGAAAACCGGACCCTCTCCGGACTTGACCAAAAGTCCGGTTTTCAGAGGATTCCGGTTTTCAGAGGTTTTATACATTTATTGATAATTATGATGTGTTTGAACAATGACTTTGTTGAAACATTTTGTACAGTCATGTATTTACTTTTTAACATTTTTGTCTAAGTCATATTTTAATTTCTTTTAACAATAAATGTCTTAAGTAATTTTATTATGCAAATCCATGAATATAATTCAGAAAATCAGAAATTTAAACAACACATTGTCTGAAATATATCTTTTTTTAATTGGCTTTTAAAATATGTAATTAATGGAATTTAGTATTACTACTTTTGCATATAATAAATATCTAAACAAAGATCAAATTTTTTAGCAAAACAGGAATCATTTTACAAAAGTTTCTAATTCTTTTAGACATTTTATATTTAAAGAAGAAAAAAAAACACACAAATTAAAAACATTTAGAAAAAATCATACCTATACAGGGAAAGGCACAATTATAATGAAAGAGCTATGATTTAATTGCCAATAAGAAATTAACACACACTTACAAGTGTTTTCACACCTGCATAGATAAAAAGGGTGATCATTAACTGGTAATTGAACATGTCACCTGTTGAGATTATGTTTTAATATACTTTAAAATACACAGAAAGTTGACACTTAAAATTGCTGTCCGGTTTTCAGAGGATTTTTTATGCATGTTTAGCATTAGAAGCCACAGAAAAGCGTCCGGTTTTCGGAATTCAGAGGTTCCGGTATTCAGAGGATTTTTTTCAATGAACATATAAGGAGAAAATACGGGACTTTTAAAATGGTCCGGTTTTCAGAGGATTCCGGTTTTCAGAGGGTCCGGTTTTCAGAGTTTTCACTGTACCTGGAGTGGACACAAGGGCGAAAGGAGCGGGACATGTAATGTGAAATAATATAAACAAAAACAGCCCATAAGGGAATTAAAGGGAAAAGGGCTGTACGGGTGAAAAGGTGGGAGGGGGGGGGGGGGGTAAAAATGGAAGGGGGGGGAAGAGAAAATACCTACCGTCAACGACAATCAACAAGACAGACATCACAAAACATGTAAACATCCAAAAACAAGAAACAATACAGACAAGAAAAACACGTGAAGGAACACAAAGGGGTACCGCCTTGGAACGGTCAGTGGTAGTTAAACCACTGAGGAGTTTAAACTGGTTTTAGGCGCGCCAAACCTCACTCTTAGCCCCAATATGTTCCTGAATGACACGAAAAAATGTATAATAAAATTAATCCCCCGCCAAGTGAAATTCTAACAATGGTCATGGTTACATTAGACGAAATAAATAAAACACATACAAAATTATGTAAATATGAGAGAAAAGTTACTGCCTAATGACCATTACCAAAGTACTCGATGCCGTTAAAGGAAGACAGAGCAACAAGAAAATCAACCTACAAGGGCCCGACGAAGCATGGCAGAAGACGAACATTAAGACAATTCAGTCCTCAAAGGGCTTTAAGAACTGTCCATCATAGAGGTCTCCCACTTGGTCCGTCAGATGTAATCAAAAGAGGAAAGCGTAGCGTCCAACTGTAAAAGGGTTGAACACCAAGCATGCGGTATGCCTTTAAATAATTGGGTCATAACCTCTTTTAATAAACCGTTTGATAATTTTAGTGAAGAATTTTAGTTAGCCATTTTCTTTTCAATTTCACAGGTGGAACTTTAAAACACACTGATCACAAGGCAACTTTCCAGCTTTATTAGTGGAGAAAGACCTCTAGTCCCTCTTCATACTAGAACAATTACCTGTAACTCATCATTATCTAAGAGTTCACGACTTCTTCTTTGTAAGAACACAGCTCTTGATTCTTCTCTCAACTTGAGAAGCAAAGGTTCTTCTTCTGAAGGAAGCTGGAGACATTTATAAAAACAATTTTATATACTACAAGCCTACAGGCTTTACATAAATAGTAATATAGAAACTATGTTTCAAAAAGCCTATACTTGTATGAAAAACAAATATGTCTGTTATTACACACATAGATTACATTTAAATCAATATAAACTCAATAAATAAACTGTTAACACAACTGGCATTAAAAAAAATTAAGTGTATGGAATTACAGAAATAAACCGCAAAACAGAGATTCTGAAATGTAAGTGAAAATTTTCATTTAATAAATGTAACAATTTGAAGTCAGTAGCCATTAAGTAGTTGACAGAAATGATATGAACTTTGTATATTTTGTCACATAAAGTTAAAGTTGTTCAACTGTATAATAAATCAGGGATTTTTTTTGGCTTATTTTATAGACGTTATTGGGTCATATTCCCAATTGAAAATAGTATATTATTTTCCCAATCCACCTGAAAATATTCCCAATTGAAAGTTACAAAATAAAGATATTGATAATTGAATAAAGAGTTCTAAAATTTTTGAAAATATGGGCTTCTTCAATGTAATAGTGCTTAAATGTTTGAAGATGCCATCCTAGACAGTGCATGATTGTTTGCATTCATTTAATCACTGCAAAATTTCAGTCATGCAATTTTTCCCAATCTTTAACAAAACATTGCTGAAATTCCCAATTCCATGGGTATGGGTTATGTTCCCAAAATCCTGGAAAAAAAAAACCCTGGTATTTATATTTTCTGGAACAGTTTCAGTATTTCTTGGTAATCATGCCACTTTTGAGCTCTTGTTTTTCATTTCACATCATGGTAATAATATAATACCTGCATTTAACTGCATCATGTTTCATGAAAATGAAGATGTAGACTAGTTCTTTATTAGTTAAAAGTAATACAGTTCCTTATTTAAGTTATTGCATTTTAGGGGCTAGGACGTCAATTTTAAGGTTGATAGTTATTAACAAATTCAAAATGTGGGAACATTTACACAGAATTTTGTCCGTTTTCACACCTGGCCACAGTGTGACATTTTATATGCATGAATATTGGTGGTATGCTTTATCTTAAAATGGTACAATTTGTGGTCTGCTTCGTTTTGCATCATGTACAGCATATAATGAACATTGATTACTGGAGGTTACGTACCACGGAGGATACGTACCAGGAGGTTACGTACCATTTTTGGAGGTTACGTACCACTTATATATTTTGGAGGATACGTACCATATATATAATTTATATAAAATACAAATAATATAAAGCATAACAATTATAAAAAAAGACCAAATTTTAAAACTTTATTATTACTTTTTAAAAATCACACATGAGCAATTAATTAATATAAATGCAAACGTTTTATATATGATTATCACACATTCAGAAATGAGTAATCTAACAAATCACAAACAAATTGCAAACTATTGACATATGAGTGAATCAGTGTGGTATTAATTATTTATCACAACTCTGATCCGGCTTTGACGTGTAACTCAAACTTTAAATGAGTGAACTCTAATAAACATATAAATATACTGCAATTCTTGTCCGATATCACAACTGTAATGACCTTTTTAAAAAATACTTGTTAATTGTGTATTGCTGTTTCATTTCAGAGCGTGTAACATAATTATGTGTTTTTATATATGAGGCTGTAAATAAAAACGTAACCTGCATATGTACTGTTATCAATTATTTTGGCTTTTTTATTTCAGTATATTATTATTATTCAGTGCGGATAAATAAAATATTTAAAAAAATACTTGTTAATTGTGTATTGTTGTTTCATTTCAGAGTGTAACATAATTATGTGTTTATATATATATGAGTCTGTAAATAAAATGTAACCTGCATATGTACTGTTATCAATTATTTTGTCTCGACTATTTCAGTATCATATTCAGTGAAAAGCGTATAAATAAAAAAAATAATACTATAAATGAAAAGGTTTTTTTTTATATTTACCGTGGTTTGTTTCATGTACTGTTCATTTCAGTTTAGTACATGTAATTACATTAGTGTTATTAATTATTTTCATCGTTTGTTCGTTTCAGTTTTGTGTTGTAAATAAAACTTGTTTATTATCGTTAATTGGTTTGTTCTTTATTCTTTTATATTCATACATATTTAATCTCATTACAAAATTAATACAATTTGAACAATAAACCTGATAGTTTCACACCTTATCCCTTATTATCACTTTATTATATATTTCTTTAGTGGTACGTAACCTCCAAAAATGGTACATTTATGCAGTGGTACGTAACCTCCTTGGTACGTAACCTCCAAATTCCATGAACATTTATTCATTTCTTACTTTATCATATATTCTAGGCAGTTTAAGGTGGTGATTGTTGTCTGTTCCCTTCCACTCATGATACAACTCTGTGAACATTTGCATTTCTTCTGCCTTGGCCTGCTCCTCATCAACTTTACCTGCAATAACAAAATGACGTCAATCTCCTGGAGTTAGACCTGCTTTCATTGACATTGAAATGTATATTTTCTTAACATTTTATAATTTTCATAAAATCATATTGCATTTACCATGCATGTTACATTTCTGACTGATTATAATAAATGTGTTAGGCCAATTAAAGACTAAGAGGGTGTTCTTGTTTTTCAAATTTTTCGCTCTAACAACATCAATTTCTCACTCTTTTTCTTTTCGACGTATTTCTTCAAAGACTTCTTCCACTCCATGGTAACTAACGACTTTTTCTTTTTATCTTTCAATGTCATTTTAGCTCTCAAACATTTAGGTTATTGAGCATTTCAAATATTTTTACAAAACTTCATGTTGGGATTTGTTTACATCCACCATCTTGATTTTTCGCTCGATTTTGTAAGGAGGCTTTTGATTGGATGAAATTTCTATTAGGTTTCACGCCACAATATTTCATGTTACGACAAGTTTTTTCTGCGGGTTAACAAGATTTTATGCCATTTTTGAAAGTTGCAAATGATTTTCTTGAAGTTAATTTTAATACTGTAAATTTGCTTTTTTATAGAATAATTATATTAAAATACATCTATATCAATACTGTTATTCTGTTCTCGAATATTCCTTCAAAAAATGAATATCCTCAGATTGCTTTCAAGAGTCAGTCAGTCCGTTTATAGATGTGCCTGCCTAGTCCAACTTGTTGTACTACGCGACGAGATATTGTGCTATTTTGTGTTTGGGCAATTTCTCGCCTCAATAAGCGTAATTCTGACACAGCACGAAAATATCTCAGAATCTAGCTTTGGCACGTCAATATATTTTGACTATGTGTCTGCCTACCTACTAACATAAAAAATTATACGTGGACAGAGAGCTCCACTTTCTCGGTGTTTAGCTAAATAAACCTACGGAAAAGGTGGCATAACCCTGCTAAAGTGCTTAGGACTTACCTGCCCTTGATAGTGAACAAATATTTCAGGTTTGAGAAAAGAGGCACGTACATATTCTAAATGGAAAAGCGAAATAATAAAGCAAATTAAGAAAAGTTTCTCAGATCGACTATCTTCCCTTAAAAAGTATTTCAAATTTAATAGCGAACATGAACTCCAAGTTTAAAGTGAATGTGTTTGATTTTTTTTTGAGAAATGTGCCTTATAGCCATAAGGTTAATAAAGAAATTGGTAATCTAGGCCAAAATGTTGAAAAAGGGATATAACTTAGCATTAAATATTTTCAAGATTACGTGACCTTTTGATTTAGTATGACAGTACACATGTATACAATGTTTGAAGTGAATAGCTAAATTGCAGTTTCTGAGAAAATGGACTCGTTAACCAACTCTATAACGCCAACGCCGACGAGTATGTCCTGAGAATAGTGACACAGATTAGAATTGTTAATTCATACATTTACTCTTGATATATTGTGTCGTGGTGAAGTTTGTCTTAAGATTTTAGAGAGGAAATTGATAGAAAATATGTTTTGAATTTTTGTGAGGGGTTATATAGTTTCTTAGTGTTTGGTTGTGTAGTGACAGTGTTATCAGTTTTAAGTTTTCTTCCACGTAAGGTTGTTTTCGATTTTGCCGTGTTGGACTTTGTTTAGAGATTCTGTTTAATACTATTTTCGTCTCAACTGCAACAGATGTGTTGACCAAGGTATAGATGGAGACCGAAAATAAGATATTTTTGCGAAAATAAGAGCTAGTCTGCAAAAATAAGATTTAGTTTTTAAGGCCCACAAAAACAATTAATTGAAAGTGTGTTTCTATTGGAGATTCATCACAGTCACCAAATCATAAGTTATGTATTTTAAGTTATTACTTCATTAACTGATGGTTAAAGTACTTGATACTATTCCAAAAATAAATATTTTTTTAGAATAGATCTAATTCAAATTTGAATATTTAAAAAAATATATATAAATTGTCAAATCTTTTAATGATTGACTTTAAATAATAAGTCAGTTAGAGTAAGTACGAAAATCCAATTATCAAAATCATCGTATTAGCGCATTGATTGCTGCCGATAATCACTTGCACGTGTCATACGTCAGATCATTTTTTCTTCTCTCAAATATATAGACATTGTCTTTGCATTATCTAGTTAAAGCAGTGAAAAACAGAACAAGTCAAGTCAAGTCAAGTAAATTTTATTTACAAGTCGGATACATCAACAATAAAGAGAAGTTAAATATGAATATCTTTTACTAAATATAGATATCATTTTCATATAAAGTTATTTCCACCAGAGTAAATTCTATTTGACAGACTCTGTTTGTTGATTTATCTTTTATTTTCTCATATATATCATTTTCATACAGATTTTATTTTCGTACAGTTCTTAAAATTATAAAGACATTACTTTCATATCTATAGATCTATACGTTTTTGTCAAATATTTTATTACAAAACATTTCATTCTTTGTTATTTCAGTTTTTCAAATAATTTACTTACAATAAAAATACCATTTTATTACACTTTATCAGAAATAAATCTTATTTCCGTAGCCCTTATCTTATTTTCGCGAAAATACCTTATCTATATACCGTGTTGATCAAGCACTTTCCGTGACATGTCGAAATAGTCGTTTATAAATTAGTAATTTCCGACACAAACGTACAGCAGCCGCAAAATTGGAATTCGCAAAATTTACTTATAGTTTCAGTAGATCTAGCAGTATTCATTATGGAAATAGGAACTGAAATAAGCCAGAAAATAAGGGTATGTGATAATTTCATAAAACCTAAACAGTCATACCAGTATTTAGATCTGAAATAAGTGTTGAGTCCGACACAAATTTATGGCCCCAAAACGGTCATTTCGGCCTCCCAAAAGGTCAATGTAACCCCCACTACAATTTCTGTTTGGTTAACAAGCTTTCAGAATATGCAAATGCGTTTAAAAAATGTTAAATCCTGTAATGGCACAGTCAAAAATTTTTGGACTGTCATTGCAGGATTTAACATTATTAGGGCATAATTTTTCTTGCATAGCGGACTGGCGTTTCTGTGAGTTTTACCCATGCCGGAAATTTCATCTGGCATGGGGGGTGCCAGAAGAGTCGCGTGCCAAACAACAACGTCATTTTAGCGCACTAAATGAATGAATCTCGTTAAAATGACATCGTTTTAGAAGGGAAAGATGTGATTATGATGACGTCATTTCAGTGTTGTTATTTAAGTTGTAAGTTCATACGCTATTGTAAGAAAATAGTTAGGGATGAAATGACTTTAATTTCCATGAACATATATCACATTGAGGTAAACCATTTTAAATATGAAATAATATGGCAGAATAGGCAAGAAAAAATATCTAACATATGTTTGCGGTTCGAATCGGAATATCTGTCCCTCGGGAACCCGCCCATGGGCGGTAACTTGGCAAGCCTCATTACCGCCCAATGGGCGGGTCCCCTCGGACCGGATATTCCGGTCCGAACCGCAACATATGACAGATATTATTATGATAGATTTCTAGTTTGTTTTAAGGAAGTTTAATTTCTTTTTAAGGAAGTTTAATTTCAATACTTCATATATGTTCATGATATAGACTGATGATTTATGGTTACAGTTATATATACTTTTGTGTGGGGTTGGACTTTACGTTGCACAAATGTACACATAATATGGCCCAGTGACTTTCCAGCTTTATTGCAGAATGAAGACCTCGGGTGCCCCCTCCATGCATTATTTCAGGCACACGTGAGCAGCTGAGTAGAACCACCGATGTTCCGAATGGTAGCTGAATAGCTTCTTTGCATGAAATAATTAAGACTTCCTGGCCCGGTGTTATTTGAATTTTGAATATACAGTAACGGGTTTCATTATTAACAGATTGGCGATGCATATCATCGGTTGAAATTCTGTTAAAATTGTTCATATTTTCAGGCTGTGTATAAAATATCCCTTTTGACGCTTAGCCAACTTGTTTGTTTTCGTTGGCACATCTGTTGCCTGAAATAAAAATAAATACCTGGAGCGAGGGGCAAGAGGTTTGAAGTCTACAACCTTAAGCACTTGGCCACGAATACCCCCTTTTGAGAATGTATGGGTGAATAAACAAATGTAAATCGGTGAAGGGATCAACTAAAGACCTGTGTAGTGAAATATTGTTTTCATAAGGATGATATTATACATGATTTAAAGTTTTCTTATTTCTTAATTTTTTCTTAATAAGAGCCGTTCAAGTTTTTATTCAGAAATGTATCCATATCTCGTAAACCATTCAATAAATTTTGTTTAAATTTTGCATGCAGGCATTAAGCCATTAAGCTCAAATCAAAAGTCCAAGTTAGGCTCTTGGGTTCCTGTTGTGTGAATCAAAATCAAAGGTTTAAGTTAGGCTCTCGGGTTCCTGTTGTGTGAATCAAAAGTCTTAAATTACACTCTCAAGTTCCTGTTGTGCAGTTAAGCTACATATGTGTACAAGACGATATATATCAATGTTTTACTTTTCATTTCAGTCTGCAATAAAGGCAAAACTGATTGAACAAGGTGCTTATGTAGGTAAGTTTTTGTAAGCTGTAGTAAAATATGCAAAATTGTCATAAGCAGATAAAAAGTGGTATAAAAATATTAATGTGTATCTTATGCAGAAGAATAATCATATTATTTTTGGGTCAGTATATTAGAAGTTATGGTCACAGTGACATGACCATTATTGGTTTGTGTTCTGAAGGTCAGAAGTCTAGGTCAGTATTTATTTTGGGGTCATCATGTGTATGTCTGAGATCATGGTTGTTTTGATCTATAGTGTTTTGAATTAGTAGTAGAATTTAATATATTGTGATTAATAAATGTTAATAGTATGAGTTAAACTAGACATTCTACACTCTAAGTTACATCATGTATCTCCTTAATTAAGAGGACTTGCCTTCTTGTAAACATCACACTGGGCATTTTTCAACCTTGGACAGGGTCACAGTGCTGTATTGTAACATAAACTGGCACATCATTTTCAGACCAAGTGGGCGCAAGGCCCAGCACTTTCAAATTCTCAGCAGATCTCTGTCATAGTGTTATGTTGTGTCATAATATTCTTTGTGTTCTATAACAGATGATGAATTACCTGATTACATTATGGTTATGGTTGCCAACAAGAAGTCACAGAAACAGATGACTGAAGATCTAAGTTTATTTCTTGGTACTAACACAGACAAATTCACAGCTTGGTGAGTTAATGAATCTGTCCATCAATCAATCAATCAGTCAATCCCACAGTCAATCCCACAGTCGCTTAATCATGTTTAAGATGTTCAAGAAATTTGTCAATTTAAGGCATTATTACTTAAGAAAACAGTTCCAGATAACATTGATATCAGCATATTTTACGTATTCAAATTATCCATAAGTGCTTAAAACTTTAAATTTTGATGTGTATGTCTTTGCTAAATTTTTGTAATAGAACATCAGTATCATGTATGAGCTTGGTAAAGATTTGAGTGTTTTTGCTGCGGTAAGGAAAGTAGACTATAATGACATGTTAATAGATAAACAGAAAAAAAACAACAATTTATATTTGTAAACAGTTTTGTGAGTTCCATTGTTGATTGAATTACCAGCAGAACTAATAAAACAAAAATAGGCTGAAATAAATGTGCATGTAATTGTAATTATCTGAAACTTTGAATAGGTTTTTCCATCTATATTGATTGTGTACAAAACTTCATTTCAAACTCACCTAAGCTAAAGCTTGAAATGTTCACCTTTTTTGGTAGTTGGTATTAATATACATGGTAACATCTATCACTTAACTGACAAGTTTACACTCATATTCCTCTTTGTTGAATTTCAGGTTACATGGCTTGCTGAAGAAGTTACAGTCTATTAATACAGGTAATAATGACATATTTATACAAAGTAAAATTATTATTTATACTTCAGATTTAAGCTAAATATTCATGATAAATTTGTGACATAATATTTGTGAGACTAGATCATGGTAATTGTTGTTATTGTTGAAAAGATCTATACAGTATGTTTAAACCATATATCTCATGTATATGATGTAAAAATTGCACATAATTAGTATGTGAAAGTAAGAATATTGATTTAAAAGGCCAATGTTTGAAATGTGTTTGCTAAATACTACTAACTCTTGATTCTTTCAAGTATTAAAGTAATTCTTATAGTAAAAGAAAGGTGATAAAACTTACACACTGTTTCATTGTTCTTTTGCCAAGTGTACTTGTGTTAAGATTTTTAAACAGTGAAACTTTGTTTATTTGATCATCAATAACACGGAAGCAAGGGAATCTGTCCAGACAAAAATTCTTTACTTGTCTATTCTGTAAAATTAAGATTATGGTTTTCTACTAAAGGCCACATGTGTTTCATTCTGTTCTATTGTAATATTAGCTATTTTAAGTATTGTCACATTTATTTTCACTCCAGATATTTGTATTGGCTACCATTTATATCATGGGGAATTGGTGAAGTAAAATTTGTACAGATTCATTTTTAAGAAGATACATGCTAATAATTTGATTTGTAAGAAGGTATATGCTAATAATCAGTTGTATGTACATGTACAGATGATGCTGGTAGTAAACCTAAATCTAAGGAAAAAGAGAAACACAAAGGAGAGAAAAGAAAACACAAACCATCTCAGGGCGATAAAGAGAAGTCAGGAAAGGTAACAGAAGGGGAGAAACCGAGAAAGTTATCTACAGAAGGGGACAGGCAGAAGAAGGTGGCAAGTGGAGGGGAGGGAAGAAAAGGGGAGGAGAAAGCAGAGGTCAATACAGCTCGTGTGAAACCTGTACAAACAACAGAAGAAGATCCTAGTGATGAGATTAAAATCATTGAAAACACTGGTGAGTGTCAATTATCTTAATGTTTAACGGAATGTGTATAGATTTTCAAACTACTTATTATATTTAATGTTCAGACAGCATTATAAATGTTTAATTATATTTACTCTCAAAACAAAGTGGATGAATGATTATTTTATATGGGTAAAAAACACTTTGAATCAATCTGAAGAGTACCAGAATTTTTACATTTCTAGCTCAACTATTGGAAAAATAGGGAAAGCTATTGTACCAACTGTTTGTGTCAGTGTCGCTGTAACATTTAAGTTAAATTTCTGCATGCAAGTTGGTATCTGACAAACTACTCAAGGGAATGAATTGAAACTTCACACACTTGTTTGTAGTGATTATCTAACATGTTTGACACAGGTCCCATAACTTGAAGTTAATGGTTTTACAGACTTACATACTTTCTCTTAATGTTATGCACTTAGAATAGTCAAATGTTCTGTCTTACGGACAGCACTTGTTAAATTATCATTTAGTTTTAGGACTAGTGAGATCAAAATTCAAAACCCTGCATGTCTGATTGTCAAAATAAAACTCGAAAGCCTGCTAAATTACATGGGTGCAAGTTTTCAGGCATATGCCTGAAGTTCAGGTTTTTTGTGACAAATTTCATCATGTTTTACTTTTAGATTATGTAGGAAAATGATTATGAATTACAGTTTTCAGGTTTTTCCCAATTTTCAACTTGCACCCATGAAATTAGTATCATATGTTTCAAGGTGCCAGGGACAACCCTATTTCAAGCATGATGTTCATTATTGTATTTTAAGCGAGTAATTTGTAAAGTATTTGAAATCGAATTACTATTTGTTCAACTTGCATATATATTCACATTCTGTTATATTATAATGAGACAATGATTTTAACAACAGATGAGTTTAATGAAGAGAATAATGAGGCTGAGATTAAAGAACAAGTGAAGACATCGTCAACTGGTAAACCTCCAACTACAAAGGTAACCAAATCTGACAAATCTTCAGGGGCGAAAAAATCATCCACACGAGAATCCAGTAAATCTAAGAGTGCAGTTGCTAGCAAACATGTCAAGGTAAATACATGTATATTACCATTTGTTCTTGTTGGCTGTCTTTGTTGATCTTCTCTTTCTGACCTTCCAATTGTTTGTATGCACAATCAGTTTAAGTACATAGACCTCACCATCTTCTTTTCATAACAAAAGATAAATTAGTTTTCATTCCATTTCAAAAGAAAAAGGGGCAGTGGCTGTATATTACATCATAAGTTAATAACAGAAAAAGTTAATTTAGTTTAGGTCATACATACAACTTTCAGTCTGTCATGAAGCTGTGATCTTCTGATAACAAAAAATAATAATGTAAGTTAGTTTGCTAAAAACAATGGGTGTTTTTTCCTCACATGAGTATGTGAGATGTCTACTAGGTTCAGAGGATGTGAAAAAATTAGGTCAAGGCTATACTTCGAGATAAAAATGATGGTAGGGGGATGGGAGCATCATTATCCAATAGACACATTTTGCCATACAAAAAATTATTAAAAAAGTTATTTTTTATTTTTGTAGTGTGAATCAAAAGATCAACATAGGAAACCATCATCATTTGTAGCATCAGTAAAAAGAAGATATGAGGAAATAGAGGATGAAGAATATGATCCTGCTAACCCGGCTGTTGGTAGTGTTGCTAGTGTTGTTAGAGGACCACAGAGAAAGTAAGAAAACATTATCCATGTTATCTACCTGTTGATATTACTGTTGTGAAATATGTAAGAAGCATGAGACGTGTTGTTGAATGACTAGGTTTATGAGCAAGAACTAGGTCAACAAGTCAAGTCAATGGGAAACATTTGTTAAAACTCAACAGGTGACAAAATCTTCATCTTCAAAAGGACAGTCATAGCATTTTAGTTAGTTTATTGTTCCTTGCAGTATGTAATTGCAGTGAACATAGAATAAATATTGTTATTTGCTATGTTAACCTTGAATTTTAAATGTCATAGTTTATTCATTCATAGTAAACATAGATTTCATAATAAAACTGATCTTAAAGGGATTGAAATTCAGTATTTTGTTATAATACCAGTGTTCAATCTAGAGCGCGCCATTGCGCCATTGACCCCCTGAAAAGACCGCCGGCGCAAAACAAATTCAACTGTGGGCCCGACGGGCGCACTCATAGAAAATGCCATAATTAATGATCTTAAACCTGATTAAGTATATAAAAAGTTTCTTGTGAATAATATTAATAAATACTGAATTCAAAACTGAACTTTGTATAGAAAAACAAGAGCATGTTGGTAAGATAGTTACCGCACTAGGTAACCCTTTTAAAACCTTGATCGCTACGCTCTCTCGGTCCGGGTCTGTAAATACTATGCAGACCTGTTCTTCGTACCGTAACTATTACTTACTTTTATAAACAAAACAAATCGTCACAGATAATCCAATACGTAGTTATAGTTTTTTAACGGTCAAAACAAATTAATATGCAATAACTTTCCGGGGGAAAAAAAACTATATATTTGTGAAAAAGTGCGAGTTAATTATAGAGGTGTGCATAAATTATTACGAACACGCCTTCAACCAATTAAAAAAGTCTTAAAGATGGAGCTAATCAAACACGATTGGCTAGGGAGTGTCTGACAATTGAGTAAATAAACTTTGATTGGTCTTTGGCTGGTCGGCGCTAAAACATTGTGCATATCATTAATCAATACAGACATCTTAAGCGTGACATAAGAACTGCTGCCCTGACAAAAGATCAAAGGTACCGGTATGTCAATATACATTGTCTTAGCACCTGTTGACACTTTGTTTTTAGCTTGGATATATTGAGAAGGGTAAATGTTTTTAGCGACTATTGTAAGTTTATAAGCTAATTGCAAAATATAATTTTCCTTTATATATCGGGCGCTGATTAAAAAACTGAACATTGTTATCAAATATCCCTGGTAACATTTAAATAAGATTCATAATTGTGTTTCTTTGAATATTATGTCATTGTTTCCTCACCAATCAGTTCTTAAAATTGAGCCTGCATCAACGCTAACAGAACTCTCGAAAAAGGTCCAAATAATGTCATTTTTTTAGTTGAGTTGATTGTTATGGAATTTTGCAACCGTTTTTGGTCTATATATGGTACATGAACAATGTAACTTAAAAAGATACAATTCCTTATTTGAATTTGATGTTCATTTTAAGTGTTGGCCCCCTTTATTTTCAAATGACCCCCTTTTAAAAAGTTTATGGGCCCGAAGGGCCCCCTGGAAATTTGTTCTAGATTGAACAGTGATAATACCCCAACTACGTAATGTAGAGGGGTCTTTTCACCTAATGGCTTTGGTCAGTATGTGTCCATGTTAACATCCATGATTAGTGAATCATACATGTATATGAAATCAAAACATAATGTGTTATTTTGTTTTTCAGATCAAGTGTACCAAAGTCATTACAAGCCAATAAATCATTGTTAATGAAGGCTGTCACAGAAGCAGAGAAATCTGTTACAACAAACAAGAAACCAGATTCTGGTATAACCCATTCTTCTGATAATCAAAACTGTTGTTCACATTATTAGTTTAGTTTGATATCACACACATTGTTTTAAGATAACGCCATTTTCGTGCATATATAGTTGACAGCATGTTAGATAAAAGATATTTGATATCTTGGTCCATTTAGCAAATACAGTCAAACTTGTATTAAGCGACCGCGCAAGGCAAACAGCCAAAATGGTGGTTTAATGAAATGGTCTCTTAAGACAAAGCATGATAAAAAGTCAAAATATATACATGACATCTTTCTTTTGCAGGAAGAATGTTTTTCAACTTCATTTATATAAATGTTTAATAATTAGAACGCTCCGATAATCCAAATTTATCGACAAATCAGTTTTGATCCATTGCGTACATGTTTCCAGAATTTTTAAACTTTTCTGTTGTACTTCCTTGTGTCCAACACGAAACCCTGATAAGTCAAACTTTTTTCTGTTGTGCATTTTTCATTTGAAATAAACAAGGAAGGATTAATTTAATTGCTGATCAAGTTCCAGGTCAATTCAATGCAGTCTAAATATCAACAGCTATACGTATACACCATCTGAGTAGGGGCGGAGCGTTGCATTGTTTTATTGATATTGTTGGATAAAACACGTCGCACGTATACTTATCTTTATTTGCATACACTAAAACGGTTTGGAAAATAGAGTTTTTCACACATTTATATATTGTGTTTTGATTGTTGACTCTTGTGACATTACGAGGCTGCGTTCTCTAAAAACACAATTACTTGACAGGTAAAAGTGGTCATTTAATGAAAAGATTGATCTCAATTAGCTGACTAATTAGCGATCGTTGGTCTCCTTGAGCAAAAGTCGCTTAAAACATTAAAGATATAGAGAGAAAATGAACAGGGGGAATTGAAAGTGGCCGCATAAGACAAAAGTTGCTTAATACATGTGGTCGCATGGGCAAGTTAGACTGTATCTAAAAGTATAAAAATGTTATATTATATCTGGCCATATACCCCTTCTTTTATGGTTTATTATTATGCATGTAGCTTCAAATGGAATAAAAATAATTCTGAAGACAGTACATAGTTCAAATGAATTGTTTTTATACCAACAGAGTCGAAGCCGTCAATGAGATCTGACAGACAACCTGTTGACTTGAAGAAACGCTTGAAGACAGCTGCTGGTATCGGTCTGCTCTCTCGTTCCAAGAGGACCGAGCTTGAAGCTCTCAAATACCGAGCTGACTCTGAACCAAGTAAAGATAGTGTGAAAAAGCCACGGAGATCTAATGAGGGTTTTGAAAACATGAAGTACACCATAAGGAATGAAACGGCACCAACGTCAAAATCGCCACCAAAGAAAACTCCCCCAAAGACTAAAGCCCCAGTTGTAGCTCCTTCAAGAGTAGCTGCTTCAGGTGAGAAAAATGCTAAATTTTGGTTTGTTGTTTATAGGTGATTTATTAATAAAGTAATTGATAAACTATTGGTTATACGCCAGTAAAAATTTGGTTTATAATGTTATGTTCTGTACTTGGTTGTCCATCCGCACTAATGAAAACACGCTACGGTATCTAACTGTAAAAAGAACAAAATAGAATAGAGTTCATTCCATAACAATAGAATAAAGGGCCAATGGCCCTCTATTAAACTAAAAGATAAAATAACAAGAAATGGCCCCTAATCCCATTTCAATTGCATATCTGTCTGTTAGCAATTTCATGTTGCGCAGAAATGAGGAAATTGAAACTTCTTGGCAGAAATATTAAATGTAATGAGTGAAAGGGCAGAGTACAAGTTTGGGCTTCCTCAGGTCAAGGTCACTCTTAGTCATGATGTATGAATTTTGAAATTTCTATATCTTTTGACTGTTCAATGGATATTAAAAAATAGTTTGCAGGAATACTAATAGTAATGAGACTATGTGCAGAATTGAGGTTTGGGCTACCTCAAATAAAAGCTCTGCCCCAGGGGTCACTTAGTTAAACTGAATTTATTTACCATAAACACATTTAAGTCTTATTTTGTGAAACTACAATGCTAAAAGCTTAGATTTTTGGCATGTAGCGTTGTTATGTATACTTCTACTAGAGCTCCTGTGGTTAATAACGGCCATACCCCAGGTGTCCCTTACTATATACAAAGTTATATAGGAGAACACTTGTACAAGTCCTTATGTGTAAAAACTACAATGCCCAGAGCTTAGATACTGAATGTATCATGCAATATGGACCTCTACTAGTTAATATGTTTTAGAAATCTTTACAACCAATGTGCTGGCTTAAATTCTTTAAGTGTTAAAATACTTTATCAACTCTTATTAGAATGACATATCTAATCTAGTAAGCAGTGTCAATCCCTTAAGCAAAATACCAGACCCTTAATTGATTATAACACAAAGATAGGTATAATTTAATCTGTTCGATGGTTTAAGTCCACTCTTCTTAGAACACTATATTTTGGGCATGTAAGATCACTATGTGTCCTTCATAAAAAGATGAGGTCTATCACTTTCGTACAATTATTAACAGAAAGTGAATTGTTTGAGTGAGTATCGATGTAAAGGGAGATAATAAAAAAAGAAAGTATTTGTCAACATAGCATTTTGACTTTTGTTATTTCAAGTAATGTTCTTTGATTAAACATTAACAAAGGATAGGAAACATCTGGAGATGAGTGCCATTTATATCAAATATTTTGAGACTTTGGTTCAGAATATTATAACAAGTTGCAAATGAATATGCCTGAAAAAAACCAAAACAACCCTAGATTAAAACAACAAGCAATAGGAATTTTTTAATGTGTTTTCAGCATTTAGAGAGATGGGACACAGGAGTAAAGTTGTTGTGAAGAAAGAAGATAAAGAGTCTGAATCTGATAGTGAACAAGGTACTGAAATTTGTATTTTATGTTGCTTTCAATTATTTATCACTATCTGCCCCTGTCCACCCCCAACCCCTCACTCTTGATGCTTTTTTTGTCCTCAGAGAACATGTTATAGAAAAGGGGTAAAACTAAGCTTGCTTTGAAATAATAGTATTGAAAGAATGGTAATTAGTCCTTACATTGTGTTTTCTTTATTTTACAATGATGGCATAGATAAAAGACTTGATGTATACGCTTTTGTGTGCTTTTGCATACAGTAAAAAAGTTTTGTTAAAACATCAGAGGAATTAAATAAAGTATAGTATGCAATTTGAAAGATGGACAAAGCTATTTATGAGCTATATAAGCCATTGAAACCATGGAAACACAATATAAGATGAGTTTCTGACATCTTGTAATGAGAAAGGTTTGCTGTCAAAACATATTGAGAAAAGAAAGAAAATATTAAAGAAATATTTTATGTGAGTAGAGAAAAGATTTAAGCGAAACCTTTCTCATTGCAGGGAGTGATGATAACTCATCAAACATTGCTAAAGATGTGGGTGACACAAGTGAGGGTGCTACTGAAGGAGTGGATACAGACTCCGATGATGAGATAGAGATTGAGGTCACAGATAGAGCTGCACAGACACTAGTGAATATGAGGGATAAAAACTTCAGGTTAACTAACATTGTCGACAGTGTGAGTAAAGAAAGTCAGACTGAAATGACAGGTGAAGAATATGGTGAAAGTAGCGCCTATAAACTCACTAAAGACAAAATGGAAGAAATAGATAATAGTTTGTTGAATCTGTTCATTGAAAACTTACTACCATTTGAATTTATAGAAAATGAGCCATTTAGAATGTTCGCAAAAACACTTGAACCCAAGTATCATTTTCCGAAGAGAAAGAAATTAATGACTGAAGTTGGAATGTTGTATAATGCTATAAAAGATATGATAAAGTCAGAGCTGTCAGAGAGTCCATCGGTGACATTTAGTCATAGTTCCTGGACAAATATGCATGGTGAAATGTATGATACAGTTAAAGCTCACTATGTAACAAGGAATTGGAAATTGAGATCTGAAGTGTTAAAAACTTCAGAAATTTCTTCCCATAGTCACTGTGACAGTATTGCAGAGCATTTAGATGAAACAGTTACTAAATGGAACTTGCCAGAACCGGTTCTTGTAACTGATGATTCAGAATCTGAACATAGAGTATTAAAGATGCTTGGATGGAAGAGAATTGTATGTTTTGGCAGCTGTATCCATACTGTCATACGAAGGTCATTAAAAGAAAGAGATATAAGTCATTTCATAGAGCAAGGGAGAAAACTGATAACAGCTGTTTTAAATAGCTCTGCTGTTCTAGAGATGTTGGAGAAAAAGAAGAAACTGTTACAGGCAGACAAAGTTGAGAGTAAAAATCTGGTGCTAGATGACAGGCAAAGTTGGAGAAGAACCTTAGACATGTTAACAAATCTTGCTGAGCAAGCAGTTATTCTGCATGCAGCCATTATGGATACAGATCTTATCAACCAAGGAATAGATTTTCGTATGATGCTTTACACTTTCAGTCAGCAATCTAGTGTTGAAACTTTAGTGAAGATATTAAATACCTTTAAAACAGCTACAGAAATCCTGACAAACAGTGACAGTCCAACAATACAGAAGGTCATACCAATATTTATAAAGTTAGACAAAGTATTGGATGTAGACAGTGATGATAGTTCTATGATAAGGAATATGAAGTCAGATATTAGACAAGAGATAAAACATTTCTTAGAGGGCAGTAGAGAAACTTGTCTTTTAGCATGTCTACTTCATCCTCAGACTAAACAGATGGCATTTGTTTCTCAGAAGGAGAAGGAAGAAATAAGATCTGTTTTGTTTCATGATGTAAAAGCTCAATGCGAGATAGAATATAAAGACACTCATGATGATGAGACTAAGTTCAGGAAAGGAAAGAAAGGGAGTCAAAGGCAGACACAAGCCATGTCAGAAGTGGCAGAGAGAACTGATATCAGAAGAGTTGTAGTGAACAAGGAGAGTGAAGACAATGGTGCAAGAGATAGTGATGAAGATCAAGAACTAGAAAAAGATAATGAGGAATCAGCTGATGATGATATGAAGGAAAGGGAAAGAGGTGATTCAGACAATATTGGGGATGGTGATAGAACAAGAAATAGAGAAAGCGGAGAGAAAATGATAGTGTGTGAAGAGGCTAGACCATCTGTGACAGAGGATGGAGATGATGAGACTGAAGATGACAGTAATAGAAGGCATGTTAGGACTCCATTATCGGACACTGATTCTAATGCACACATGACAAATCTTTCTATAACTGTAGAAAATGACTGGCTGGATGATGTAATATGTGCCTCAGATGACCAGAGGTCTCCAGATGAAACAGCTAAAATTGAGATAAATCTGTATATGGCTGAGCCAGCTTCAAACAAAAATCCTTTATCATGGTGGCAAGAGAAGCAGTTGTTGTATCCACATATTGCAAAAGTTGCTAGAAGAGTGTTAGCTATTCCAGCCTCCAGTCTTAGTGCTGAGGAAATATTTAGTTTAGACAGGAAGAAAGAAAGTAAAGCCATGCAGATCAGACCTGAACATGTGGACATGATGCTCTTCCTTAAACAGAATAAAGCCTTATATGAAACTGAATAACTATAATGTCTGTGTGAAATTATATTGCACAGTCATGAGGCCAGAGGGTGAAACTGAAAGAAATTTTTTAAAGGAATGGACTTAAGTCCATTTTGAAGCAGAATTATGTCATATATCTAAGACTGAATAAGGCTGTGTATGTGAAACTTAGATATTTAAGTTTTTATGAAATTGATTAAAGTATAACTGAGTCTTGCTGGACTGTTAATGAAAAAACATGAAAACTTATTTGATTGAACACAGTGTTGATCCTTTATAGAGAGAATTAAAAGTAAATAGGGAAATGTACATGTATGTGTTAAAAGTTTTAAAAAAAACCCGACACGTTGCTTGGTGTATTTACTTTGATAATCATTCAAAAGTATCAAAATTGTTTTGTACTAAATACACATTTATTTCATTCTTTATATCTGTTATAAAATTTTAAAATCAATAAGAATTGTGTGATTTTGAACCAGAATATTGAAACAAAAAGTTTCAATGTGTATATATTTTCATAATTTTTTTTTTTTTTTTAACTAATGGTGCATTTTGTTTAAAACGAATGTTTTTATTTTGAAGTCCAACTTTATGAATCAAGTATTTATAGTAAATGTTTTTAAAAAAAATGTGTTGTAATATGTTTCCCACCACCATTAAGCTTTTAAGAAAGAAAAAAAAAGTAAATAAGTTACAATTTTTAAGAACACAAATCTTACTTTTGAAATGAAAACTTAATTAAGTTAAACCAATACTCTATTATCATGGGTACAAGTTTTCAGGCATTTGGCTGAAGTTCAGTTTGTTCATACTCCTGAAAGCACTCTTTGAATTTGCGCCCATGTATTGCTAATAGCTACATTGGTTGCTTCCTTACAAAGAAGTTTCCAAAGTTCAAAGTCAGGATTTCAATTTGCAGTGAAGATGGGCAAGAAAAGAAAAAAAGAGCGAACTTAATCACATGGCCATAAATACTCGTAGTAAGAAAGTTGAAGATAATTGAGCCGTGTCACGACAAAACCAACATAATGGGTTTGCATGGATGCTGTTCGCTATCAGTTTCTCTAATTGTTATAGAATTTGTAAGCGAACAGCATGGATCCTGATCAGACTGTGCGGATGCCCAGGCTGGTCTGTATCCATGCTGGTCGCAAACGCACTATGTTGGTTTTGTCATGACGCAGCTCATATGTTGTTACTCAACTGTGATACTTGTAGAAATAAAAAAGTCAATATTTATCCCAGTCTCTGTACTGTATCTTTAGGTCATAAATAAGACTGACTAACATTTCTTCTGTGATTGCATATGAAATAAGAAAACCCTTGAAGAGTTTTTGCCCCCAAGATGTTTGTAATATAACTTGTTGAATATAATTATATTAATAGGATATTTTTCATTTGAGTGAAATATGGAATACATGTACATTTTCACAAAACATGATAAAATTCTATATTTTTTTATGAGCCAGAATTTTTCTATTAATGTGACATGTCGGAAACATATTTTACAATAAATATTGTTGAGTCTTGAAGATAATGTTTTTTTTAAAATTTAATTTGCCATTTGAGTGGTAGAATTTGTAACAAGTATGTGGCACCAGTATAGAGCCAGACAAGCAAGCACAACTGTGTAGTCTGACCACCTGCAAGACAATGGATGCTCAGTTTAAATATTTTGGTATTGACGTCCCTTCATATAACAATGGTCATTTCCAAAATCAAAACAGGATTAGTGTATCACTGTATTACACTTATCCAGGAAGGTAAGACTAAAGTGTTAGAAAAATAATGTAATGATGAATAGTAAAATATGTGATGAATTTTGCTGTCAGAATATGGGCCTCCCTTACCAGACACACGACTTGTACAGAGGACCCAGGTGGATGAGGACACTAATGATGCCACAGACTCTAACTCTAGACCAAGTTCAAGCAGGGATATATCTGAAGGTATGTGCAACACTGAAGAATAGGGATAATGCTTTAAAAATTTAATGAGAGAATAAATTTGATATTCTATTCTGGAAATTTCCTATAAGATAATATAAAGAAATCAGTACTAACCTTGAAAAGAAGACATTTAGCTTTTAAAATGAAAATTACTTGTATAATAGCTGAGAGACCTTTTCATCGTGTGCTTTGAATTAATTGTATTCACATTACATAACAGTGCTTTTACTGGAGAATGGGTATTAAATATCTGCATTTTATTCATTTGGTGAATTTACAAATAAATTTTCACTAAAATATTAAAAGTTCTTTTTTTTTAAAATCCGTAGGAATTGAGGTTAAAAATGAATATTCACTGCTAAAATTCTACTGTTTATTTGAATTACATTTAATTTGTATCCGTCCTCAATGGTGAACTGACTCTGTCCCTAGGGTAAGGGTTACCTGAGATATAAACAAGGAGGGGAGGAGCATAAGTCTTGTATCGATGTTTACATTTGATCATTTTATTGATTTAAAAATTTAAATGAATTATTTGTTGTCATTGCAGACAATGCATCACCAGATCCTGAGATACAGCAGTTGCTGAATGAAGCTCACGAGACACTAGACCTTAATGAAGACTTGGTGTATGAGGAAGATAACACAAGAAATGTCAGGTATGTGTTTTGTCAAAGTATGAAGAAAATCCATTGATTAATTACCAAGTTACAGTCAGTTATAGAAAAAATCAGTGAAAATTCAATAATTTAACCTTCAAGGTCAAGGTCATAAGAGAGTCAGGGTAAATTTGAGTTTGATATACATGAAGGTTTTACCCTAAAGAATATTCTGTTATAATATGAAGTTGGTCCATTGAATAATAACAAAGTTGTAGGCAGTTACAGCAAAAAAAATTAAAATTTCAATAATTTGACCTTCAAGGACAAGGTCATCACTGAAATGTTTATCTGTCTGTAATGACTTTCTCGCTCCTGCGATTGTAACTTGTTAATTTTCAACTTTTTGCTTGGAGAGGTCGCAAGGCGAAATGATGAATGGCACGAATCAATAATTATACTCCAAGTAGATAAATCATCATAGGATTAAATGTAAGTTGTGTTTTTGTCTTGTTGTTCAGAGATACAAGTAGCAGTTCTCCAGAGCCAAGGTTTATAGTAACACTTGATGGTGTGGACCCTGAAGCCTACTCGACCCTACCTGAGGTCAGACAGAATCCTGTACAGGTAACATCTATATCATATAACAGACCCATTTCTTTCATTATTCTTTGTTCAGAAAAATGAATTCCAGAGTTAAGGGCATTGTCATATAAAACATGACCGAATGCTGTTAGGTGCATGCTTATGTAGTTGCCTTTATCTGAACTCCATACTGTGCAATATTATATGAACATATATTCAGAATAAAAATCATTTTCTTTCCTCGTATGTTTTTTTTTATCAGAGCATAACAGTGACAACATATCGTGATAAATTCATGAAAATTGCAATCAGCATTAAAAAAATACTGATTGTTCTTTATTGTAATTGATAAAATAATAATTAGTACCGATAAGAGAGTTATTTATTGAATAAAACCAATTAAGTCCTAAAACAGGACAATAGAATAGGTATAGAACTTTTTTTAAGGCTGGACAGAAACTATTTCTATCTCAAATGTGTCAGTAGGACTAAAAACTGATCAAACATATATACAGAATGAAATATGCATTATATGTCAATTGCCAAAAATTTACCCTGAAATGGATATCTGTGAGTTACATTGTTTACCTGTTGATATTTCAGACTGTGAAGCCAGTGCAGAAACAGAAGCCACTCACGGAACAACAACAACAATTGAAAGCATCAATCTCAGAATCGGAAGCAGCTGAACAATTGTTTGCCAAGATTGCACCAACAAAAATCAAACCTTTCAATATCAATTTGAAAGATACCGATGGTAGTAGTGGAGAAATACTCCAATCATTTATATGTTCTTTAGTTGTTATTTTTATGTCCCAAGTTAGAGGAGTGGGGAGTATACTGTGATGGAGTGGTCCAACTGTCTGTCAACTTGTCGTCGGGGAATATCCAATCAGTTTCTTGAATTGATCTAAGTCATGATTTATGTAATTTATAAAGGGACATTGCCAATGGCCAGTAGAAGACCCTTACTAATATTTAGGCCAGTAGGTCAAAGGTCAGTGGCACTGGGTAATCTAATACTTGAGAAGTTATAAGCCTAATTTTGTGATACTTGTAAGGGACCTTGCTCAACGCCAGTAAATAAACCATTTTGATTTTGTGTTGATTTGGTATAAGGTTAAGGTCACAGTGTCACTTTGTGTTGAATCCTTTTCTGGTCAATAAATTGTGAGGAAAAAGCCTAAAATGAAAAAATTACAGCAAATGCCAGTTTACATTGTTGCTATAAGTTTATCTAGTTTCCCCTTTAAGAAAGTCCATCAGCTAATGTGGATGATCTTGAATAGTTTAAATTTACTTTCATTGAACAAATAAAAAACAATATTATTTGTAAATAGAAAAGTGTTCAAAATGTAAATTTCACAAAATAACTAGTAAATAGAATTGAAAATAAAAATGCATGAAAAGTAAAAAATCATTTTTCGTGGCTACATAGACATACTACTTGTATTTTTACTGAGGCAAGTGGGGTGCTTATATTAATAGAAGTTCCTTGAGGTTATTGTATTTATTTACATTATGAGAAATATGCGTTTTGTATATTGGAATACAGGAGAATAAGTATTGCTTATACAATGAATGTGATCTTTTTAACTAAAAGTTAAGGTTTAATTTTCGGTATGCTTATGTTACAAATGTTGAGTATTTTATGAGACAAGGGGATAGTTATATAACAATTATTGTATAACAGATGAGGATGAAGGAGAGGAGATGGAGACGGATGATGTTGTCAAGGCAACTATAAATGAGCGATGTAGATTCTGGCCAGCATGTGCTAACGGAAATGAATGCCAATATATACACCCAACAATACCATGCAAGTATGTGAACATTTTATTTACAATATGTGTGTAAATGCCAATATATACATCCTACAATACCATGCAAGTATGTGAACAGTTTATTTACTACATGTGTATAAAGAATGGTATGGTTGTGCTTTCAGATTACCAGATGTCCAGGCATCTTGTCATATGACATCCTTGAAATGAAATGCTAATAAAACTTAAGTACTGATAGCATCCCTGTGTGCTGCTTTCTGTAATGCTCTTAACAAAACAGTTAGTCAGTGTAAGGTGCCATCCAATCTAAATACTGAAATGTAAAGAAAATATCATGTTAAAACATTTTTGTGAATAGTGCAATTTTCGTCAAAGTTAAAGACTCAAAAGAGTTCATTTGTGATATCTTTATATGGACATCTTAGAATTTCCTCAAATATTTTTTTTTTATCATTGTTGGGAGCTGCTAGAGGTCTAGCCTAGTTAGTGGGCTAATAGTTTCCATACTTGATCAGTCTGCCCTGGAAGGTATTTTGATTCTGCCTGTAGCAGCTTACATTATGGTGCCAAAGAATTAGACTGTGTTCTTAGGAAACCATTTACACAGATCTGGTGAAGTATAGCAATTCAGGATTGATTTCATGCTGAAGGAAATAAGCATGTCCTTGATGGAATCAAAGCTTTGAACCTTGCCAAAGTTGTACTCTTTTCTGGGCAAGAATATAATGGGTTTCTTTTTATACTTTCTATTTGGTCATATTAGATGTGCAATATAGGATTTCTATATTTCTAATTGTTCCAATTGATAAAATTATTGATATTGATGACCAACATACTGAATTTACAGCTGTGTTTTCCTGCTCTAAGAATATTTATTATATTGAATTTATAACTGGATTATATTTCATTTTTTCAGGACATTTCCGTACTGTAAATTTGGCGAAAAGTGCATGTATATTCATCCCAACTGTAGATTTGATGCTAAATGCACCAGATTAGATTGTCCGTATACACACTCCAGTAAAAGAATGGGTCTCATGGCACCTAAAGTTATACATAAAAGTAAATATTTTCATTTGCTTTGTTTGTATTATACTAAAACATTTATTTTATTCCATGACAACTTTTTGTTTAAAAAAATATATCCTTGAAAAGCGTAGCAAGTATATCGGTGAAATTTTATTCTAAGATTTTATTCTGCTTCATAATGTTATGGTGACTTGCCTTAAAGAAGTAATGGGCATATAAAAAAAAACATATGTGGTGAAGTCTGTTATAATAAATTAAGAGGAAAACGAGTTAGTCATATTTGATTGTACAACTGTCTTCCAGCAATCCATGCTGTTGTTTATAAATGTTTATAAATAAGATATATTCAAACATGTTAGTGAAGTAAAACAATATTTTCTACTGTTTTGTAAACCTAAGTCCACTTCTTTAGTACAAGACAGTGTTTTCATGAAGTGTGTATATCTGTATTTGAATATTTTCACTATGGAAATTAAATGAGTCTCATGTTTTATTTACAGTAGTACAAGTACCAATGCAGACATATATTCCTCAATTAGAACAATACCAACCAATGAAAACACAGTCTACACAATGCAGGTTCTTTCCTAACTGTAGAAATATGGCTTGTCCATTTACACATCCAAAGGTAGGTTTTGTGTATCAATATACTATACAGTTATTGTATGATGATAAGCTGAATATCAAAGTCTATGGACCTTGCCTATGTGATATTAACCTCTGCCTAAGGTGAATATCTCATTAGTAAGGTCCATCAACTTGGTTATCATTTAGATTTTCATACAATAACTGTTTTATTATATGATCAAATTAAAACTGGTTCGGGTACCAGCGGTAATGGATGTTTGTTTTTGTCCACTCGAGGAATATTGATATATAAACAATAAATAAGTGCAAAGTGTTATATAAAATGTGTCTTAAGGATATATAGATATAAGTTTTTGTATGCGGATATACTTTGGTAACTATAATTTCTATAAAAAACGTTTCTGAACTACTAAAAATATTGGTACATTATGTCTCTATAAATAGCCAAATTCATCATGTCGCAAAAACGAGCTAGCTGCTATATCATTTCGCACAGAGATAGTGCATTATTGAACTGAGGTAACTGAAAAATTCTGCACGAAAAAGTCATGAAATATTTCCTATTGCTAAATGGGAACCAGGCAGATATTTTGAAAACCACAGTGTCTAACCGTTCAATATTGAAATATATAGAAATTGATTAAAAATGTCAAATATTAAAAGAAAAAAATTACTCTTGTTCTGATGAAAATGATGAAATGAACGATGAGAAAAAAAGGAAAAGAGACGCATGTAGTAGTGTAAGTAGCACATTAGATACTAGTACAGGTATGTGTACAATAGGAGAAAAACAGAAAAAGAAGAAAAAGAAGAAAGGTAAACAAGATATTGAGGACGACACATTAATACAAGAAACTGATACACAACAACTAAACAAAATTAACAAACAGTTAAAAGAGATAAACTTGAAGCTTTCAAAAGTGTACACAAAAGATGATGGTAGTTTAAGAGATATGATAAAAAACATGTTCAGTCAAATGAAAGAAGAAATGCTATCATCTGTTAGTAAAAGAATCGACATTCTTGAAGGAAAATTATTTGAAAAGGAAACTGAAAATGAAGTTTTAAAACTAGAGGTTAAAGAGCTTGAAAAAGCACTAGAAAACCAAAAAAACGAAAATGAAAAACTAGTCGAAGAAATACGTATAAACGAAAGGCAAACAAAAGGAAAAATAAATGATCTCGAACAACAACCTTCGAATTGACGGGATTAAAGAAACAATTAATGAAGACCAGCAACAAACGGAGAGAAAGGTTTTGAATACATTAAATTCTTACATGCCTAAATTAAAACTAGAAAAAGACGATATAGAAGTCGGTCACCGCTTAGGCAAACAAGATGACAAAAAGCCTAGACAAATAATTGTTCAATTCAGCTCACGGGGCACAAAAGTAGATATACTTAAAATCGGAAACTATTAAAGGGATCAGGAATTTACGTTAATGAAGACCTTACTCGTTTGAATCAACACGTTTTTACATGTATAAGGAAAAAACTGTCGGACGAAGTGGAAGGTGTATGGACTAGAAATGGTAACATTTTCTACAAAAATAAAATGGGATCAGTTTCACCGAGTTCATTCTGATGAATACCAGACATGGATTGATTTACCTTGGCCGACAGTAACACCAGACCAACTTAAACGTCCAGCAACCCACAATGCATGGTTAGCCCCAGTGAAAATAACAAAGTAGTTATATGATCAATGATCAGCATATGTAATACAAACAATTAACAGTGAAGTTGTCAAACCGGTTTTTTTATATAAAAGTAGACGCATCAGTACACATTGTCAAGCAATTGACTTTCATTGTTAAATTTTTGTATCCTTCTCCATACGTGTCTACTTCATCCTATCGTTTACTAAAATATACATTTAATATGAAAATCATGAAGCAGTAAATTTTAATTATTATATTAATTGTTTTTCTTTTACAATTAGAATATGATATACCCCTATAAACACATGGCAATGCTGACCTTTGATAAAGTATACATAAAAAAACTGAACTAACTATTTGAGGTTAAGTCATAATAGAATTAACAGAATTTCTTTCATTAATTTATTGAAAGCATACGATATGGAAACAGCTGATTTAAGAATATAAAAGAATAATTATGATCTTATTTCCTTGTTTTAGTAAATTAAACTATTTTTTTTTTTACACATATCAAATCGAAACCTGTTATCTAATGAATGTATGGCTAAAAAACCATTGTTGATATGAATAAAGTATCATCATTATTGTTGTAGAATTTCGTTATGTACATGTCTACTTTTTCATTGGGTCATTATTTTCTTAGCTGATACACTTTATTTATTTCACAATATAACGGATGAAGTTGAAATAATGATTTCTTTTCCTTCTTTTTTATTTAGATTTTATACATATTCCTTCGAAACTTGTTATCTAACTATAGTAAAAGTGTGTTCTACAAAGATTATGAAATCATTTTAATAATTATTTCCTGTCTTTTGTCTGTCATTGTACCTTCATGATTTCACCAACTTAAGTTAACATAATAAAATACACAAAACATTGTTCGTTTAAAAATATTATTATGTCATTATATTTGATATCTTTATCTAGAGGAAAGCAAAACTATCATTTGCATGCAAAACTGTCCTAGATAAAAATTGAGTTATATACATGTTGTTTGCTTTTTGTCACTGAATATTCATTTGCTGAGGTGTGTAAAAGGTACTTGCTCAGAACATACATGTAAAAAATTGAGTTATATATATGTTGTTTGCTTTTTGTAACTGAATATTATTTTGTTGTTTTTTTGTGTTAAAAATACTTGCTCAAAAATATATATTTAAGTTAAAAATAAGTCTTTTTCTGCCATGGCTGTTTAAGCTGTAACACATATAATAATTTCAATAGATAAAGAATAAGGGTAAAATGATGACTTCTTTCCTCTTTTTAATTAAGATTTTACACTTATTCTTTTGAAAACTTGTTATTTATTGAGAGAGAAATCATTGTTTAAGTCATATGTCTGTCGTCTGTACTTCCATGCCTTTTACAGATTAAGTTAACACAATAAAATACACAAACACTGTATGTTTAAAAATAATATATTATCATTATACTTAATGTCTTTGTCTTGGAGAAATCAATAAATATCATTAACTAAACTATCTTAGGTATAGTTGTGTCATATAAATGTTGTTATGCCTTTTTTGTTTCTTAATATAATCATGCTTTTATGTGTTGTGTACTTATCCAAAAAATACTCCTTTATGTTACGAGCAAACTGGCTTAATTTAAAAATGAATGATAAGTTCGAAAATGATATTTTTGTTTGCATTATAGCGATAAGTTTTTTTTTTTTCTTTTTGCTAAAAGTTACAAAATTGAAAGCTGAATAGGAAAATAACTTTCAGAAACCTTTTTGCCTTATAACCAGTAGCAATTCTCCAAAAATATTTTATATAAGATCCGGAAAAATGTACAGATATTTTCTTTCACCTTGAAAAAAGATTTTTTTTTGTGCTTAATGTGTAAATACTTAATATTTGTACACATGCATATATATATGTGTGTGGGTGTATGTGAGTGCGTGGGTGTCTGTGTGTGTGCGTGCGTGAGTAAATACATGCTTTTGATGTTTTGTTTGATAATGTTTTGCGACATGATGGATTTTTTACATGTAAACTCAACAATATGTTTTTGTCTCTTAAGCTTTTTTATATAAGATCATCTACTGTTTTTGAACGTAAGCTTCACATTGAATTGAAATGAGTATGAAAATTTGTACTTTTAATGTAAGAGGTTTGGGAAATTATATGAAAAGGAAGCAGGTTTTTAATTGGCTTAATTTACAAAAGTATGACATATGTCTTTTACAAGAAACGCATTTAAACACAAAACAACATCTTAAATGGACATCAGATTGGGATGGACGGGCTTATTTCAGTGGAAATACTAATAATAGTGCCGGCGTATGCTTCTTAATTAACAGCAAATTCGATTGCAAAAACATAACATATACAGAAATAGTTTGTGGTAGATTAATAGCAATTGAGTTTGAACAGACAATGAACACATATATAGTAATAAATATTTATGGACCAAATAATGATGATATCTCAATTTTTGAACAGCTAGATAAATTTATTTTGGAACATGAAGAGAAAAAAATTATAATAGGTAGTGATATCAACACTGTTTTAGATACAGAAAAAGACAAAAAGAATGGTAGAAAAGATGGCCACAAAAAATGCAGACAAAAACTTAAGGACATAATTGAAAAATATAGCGTTTTTGATATTTTGGAGAACTAAAAACCCACATAAACGTCAGTTCACATGGCATTCACATGACAAACCTGCTATATTCTGTAGACTTGTTTTTTTTTTTAATTTCAGAAAATCTTTTAAATAATGTTTGCCTATGTAAAATTGAAAATGGATATAAATCGGACCACTCTAGAGTTACACTATCAATGAACACGCATATTCATACAAAAGGAAAAGGGTACTTTAAAATTAATAACAGTTTACTACTTAAACATGAATACCAAAACGTTATACGAAAAATTATTGATGAAACAGCTATGATAAATGCAGGTGCAAATCCAAATACAATGTGGGAAATAATGAAAGGAAATATTAGAAATGAAACTATTAAGTTTGCAAGTAAAACCAAACAAGATGATGAAAAAAGGGAAAAAGAAATAAATCTAGAATTAATTAACTTAGAACAGACATTAAGTTCTTGTTCCTTAAACAATGCTATTGATAAAATAAAGTCAGAAATAGAAAAAAATAAAGAAGAGTTAAACGAAATCTACGATAAGAAGATAAAATGGAATAATATTAAGATCAAAAGCGTTAAATGTTGAATATAATGAGAAAAATAGTAAATTGTTTGCAAATTTAGAAAAAAGAAACTTTGAAAAAAAGGTCATGATTCAAATAGAAGTTAGTGGCCGAATAATCTCAAAAACAAAATGAAATAATAGAAGAGCAGAAACGCTTCTATAAAAATCTTTATAAAGAGGTTGAACAAAAAACAACTAAATTTAATTTTATGGATCCAACTATACCAAAAGTAAGTGATATAGAACAGACATCTCTAGATAGCGAACTTACTGAACTCGAATTTACAACAGCTCTAAAAAATATGAATAATAATAAGTCCTGGATCAGATGGATTAACAACAGAATTTTATAAAATCTTTTGGAATGATATAAAATATTACTACATTAACTCTATTTAAACATTCATTTTGAAATTAAAAATTTGACTGAACTTCAGAAACAAAAGTATCATCACTCTGTTACCAAAAACAAACAAAGATACTCTTTTCTTAGAAAACTGGCGTCCAATAAGTCTTTTAAATATTGATTATAAAATAATAGCAAAAGTTATAGCAAATAGAATGAAAAAAGTTTTACCTTTAATCATAAGTCAAAATCAATCCGGGTTCATTAAAGATAGATACATTGGAGAAAATATACGGACGATATTTGAAGTATTAGAACAAATGGAAAAAAAGGACCAAGATGCACTTTTATTTTTTTACAGACTTTGAAAAAGCCTTTGATAGTATCAACCATAACTTTATTTTTCAAGTTTTGGAATTTTTTAATTTTGGCAATACAATAATCCAATGGATAAAACTTTTATACAATGACCCACAAAGCTGTGTTATCAATAACGGACACATGTCAGATTTCTTTAAAATACATAGAGGTGTACGTCAAGGATGTCCACTTTCTCCGTATATATTTTATTGTATGCATCGAACTCCTTTCAAACTGTATATGTAACATGAAAAAAAAAAGGCATAAACATAAATGGAATCGAGATTAAAAATGTGTTATTTGCGGATGATGCAACTTTTGTAACTGATGGGTCAAAAGAATCTTTCGAAACATTAATTGAAATACTCGATGATTTCAATAAAATATCAGGCCTAAAATTAAATGAAAAGAAATGTAACGTATTAAAAGTAGGCTCATTAAGAAACTCCGAAACTAAATATTGCCGAAATCGAAATTTCCAATGGACTTCTGACAATGCAAAATCTTTAGGTATGACATTCTGTACAAACTCTACTTTAACTCTCCAAAAGAATTTAGAACCTAAAATTGATGCTTTTAAAAATTGTTTAAAACAATGGCAACACCGAAAACTTACACTTCTTGGAAAAGTTACTGTCATCAAATCTTTTGCTTTACCAAAACTGATCTATGCTTTATCTGTATTACCTTTACCTAACTTGAAAATTATAAAAACTTTAGAAAAAATGTATGTTTGATTTCATTTGGGATAATAAACCAGAAAAGATAAAAAGGGATACATTGAAGAAAAAATATGAAAATGGGGAATAAAAATGATTGATTTGAGAAAATATATATTATCAATAAAGGCGAGCTGGTGTGAAAAAAATTATAAATGATGATTCGACATCTTTAATAAAATCTATATACTTATCTCAATTAGAGAGATACGGAGGCAAGTTACTTTTTGAATGTGAAATAAATGACAAATTTATACAAAGCAAATTTAAAAGTTATCCATTTTTAAGAGATATAATTTCATCCTGGAACCAAATAAAAGTCATACCAAAATGTAATAACCCAAATAAACAAATAATTTGGAATAATATGAAAATAACATCAAATGAAAAATCATTCTTCTATAAGTCTTGGTATGAAAAGGGTATTGTGTATTTGGAACATCTGTTTGACTTTAGAATTGATCAATTTTACACTTTTGAAAATTTTAAAACAATTTATCAAATCCCTGATGCAGATTACCTCAAATATCAGACTTTAATAAGAAGTATACATCCTGACGTCATTACAGGTATCAATCTAGACAACGTCAATATCAATACCCCAAACAGATATATTATAGCGTCATTTATTAAAACAAATGAAACCAATAAATTTCTATATGAACATCAGTTAAAACGAGATAACATTATCAAAAATACTGCAGAAAATAAGTGGGAAAATATATTTGAAAACGAAAATATATGTTGGGAAAAAACATACAAAAACATTCTATCAACAACGATTGACACTAAGTTCAGAAATTTTCAATATAAATATCTTCACAGAATAATTGCTACAAACAAAAGTCTTCTACAACAAAACATTTCTTCCTCGAGTCTTTGTGATTTTTGTGCAATGGATATTGAATCTATTGAACACCTCTTTTGGCAATGTTCTTACACGCAACTTTTTTGGAGAGATTTAATAGAATATTTCAAAAAAAGGAATATTATTATAGAAATTAATTTGAAAACAATATCTCACTTAATTACAAGCACAGATACACAAAAAGATGCGAAAAAACTTTATTCTTTTGGTGGCAAAATATTACATATATAGTTGCAAAATTGGAAAACGCACACCACAATTTAACTTATTTTTACATTATTTTCGGAGCAGACTATGTATTGAAAAATGTATTGCATTTAATCGAGATAAACTGGAAACTCATTTTCAAAAATGGAATATAATTTTCCCAGATACAAATATAATAACATATGAAAATACTTTACTTACATAAAATAAAAAACAATTATGTTTAAAAGCAGTCAAAAACTGTAGATGTATCTTCTGTTGTTTTTTTTTTTTTCTTGTTCTTTTGTATTTAATTTTTCACCCCCTTTACTTTCCCTTTTTCTTTTTGTTTAAATATTAGGTTACACTAATACGAGTATCGTATTGCCGATGGTACCCGAAATGTATGTGTGCTGTTTTGTGTGTGCTGTTTTGTGTGTGCGTTATGTTCGAAATATGACTTGTATAGTTATAAAACCTGTTGGTATCTATGAATTGGAAATGTGGGTGTATGGGTGCGGATGTGTGTGCGGGCGTGTGTTTGGGTGTGAAAAAAAACAACTCTTTGTGACCATGCTTTTATAACTGGACAGAAGTTTATTATATGTTATGTACACTGTATTATTGTATGATCACTGAGAAAAAAATAAATTATAAAAAAAAAAAAAAAATTAAAACTCTTCATTTGGTAATTTTTTTTAAAGTTTTCAGATTTCCTTTTTCACACCTTAAATAAAGCAGATGGAAAATGCAGAAGACCAAAACCAACGCTTCCCCCCCCCCCCCAAAAAAAAAAAAAAAAAGAATAAATAAATAAAACAAAACAAATAGGAAAGACTTTATGATATAATTTCAGCCATGTTGGTATGGAAAAGACTTTATGATATATATTTCAGCCATGTCGGTATGGTAAAGACTTTATTATATAATTTCAGCCATGTTGGTATGGTAAAGACTTTATGATATATATTTCAGCCATGTCGGTATGGTAAAGACTAAATGATATATATTGAGTGAGACTAAAAAAAGGATTGGAGCACTACACTAAATACCGTATTCCGGTATATACCGGGCAAGGCGCTTGAATCATAAAATGCTAAAATCTTGCCTTTTTACCCAACGGAATGAACTTTTATAGGTCTAATTCATCTTTTCACACCGATTTATGTATGATAATGAATGAAAAATGTGAAAATCGGCGAAAAAAACGATATTTGTCTATTTTGTGATCATGCTTTCTGCAAGCGTCTAGAGGTACTGCTCAAATCCTGTATTGAGTTAAATCCATATATATTTCAGCCATGTCGGTATGGTATTGGGTGTATGAACAAGAGCACATGCACATTTCATCATCCACCTCTTCCTGGAGCAGATAAACTGAAGTGGTCATCAGCTGGAAACAAAGAGACTAGGTTTGTTAACTTTTACTCATGCTTTACTGCTTTGAAGAGAAAAATATTCTGTATAACATGTGGATAGTATTTATGATATATATATATGAAACTCAGCTGATTTTTAAAGGCGAATCATGCTTCAGAAGCAATTGAATTTTTCCTTCTTTACAAAGAGCTAACATAATAATGGTTTTGGACAAGAAAGTAGTGCTGAATGTAAAATAATTTGCAATGAAAGTAGCAAAATATAAACAAAGTAATATTTTGACTTCCATACAAAGTAAGTAAATCACTGTAACTGTACTAATTGCAACAAAGCAATAGGAGCAAAAGGTGGTTCTGGAAATTTGGCAATGAGTATTTTATTTTTTGAATTATTACAGGGCACTAAAAATAAAAGCTTTTGAGAAATAAAAGCATATCTGGGGCAGATTGGGTTTTTATGATTTTTTACATACAAAGTCAGTAAAGATGATATTTTTAATCATCTTTAGTTTTAGGTACTAAAAAGGATAGTCTATGCTATAGAAAACTTTTCATGATATATCTTTGCAGTGTTTGAAATTAGCAGTAGTTCGATAGCCCCTGACTACTAAATTTCTCCTTGGGCTACCAACTTTTTACAGTAACAAGCCCGACCAGACTACTTTATTTTCAGAGGCACTATAAACAACTGTTTTGAACAAATGAATCGTGCTAGTGAAATGGCTTTTGGGCTAGTGAATATTCCAATCTGGTAGTCCGACCAGCCTAGTGGATTTAAATCCGAATTTCTTACACTGTCTTTGCATGTTTTTTTTTTTTATTTCAGTAACACAACAGTAGCAACTGGGTCCACAGATGTTAAAAAGTAGATAAGAAGAAGCATCAGTTGCTGTGGAAACAGGATGGATTATTCAGCAGTCATTATTATGTGTATACATACGGTTTAAGAGTAGAAGAAAGGTGTACTGCAGAATTTCAATAAATTATCTGTATAGACTTGTACGAGATAAATTTCAGTTTAGATTATTTTTTTTTCTGTGCAGTAAGTCACAGAAAAGTAAATTTTGTTATTTAAGCGAGGGACATACATGTATAGACATTTCTAGATTTCATTGTAAGGTTTAATCTTGAGTTAAATATTTTAGAATAGATCTTACAGGTGGTCAATATAAGATAAAAAATATATATATAAAAATCAACAAATGATTTTGATCTTTAAAATTCTAAAATGTTTGAAACAAATTCATCAAAATTAATATCTTTCCAGACTGGAAGGTGTGGTAATTTATTGTGGGAAAAATAAATCAAAGTCTTGATATGAAATCTGTGTAACTCAGACTAACTGTTTTAACCCAGGCACTTGAAATTCACTGCAAATTGTAGTAAGCATTAACATGAACTGTTTTTATAAACACTTCAGCACATCTTCAGACTTTTTTTTTCAAAACGCTTTTTTTTTCAAAACGCTTGTACATCATCAAGTTTATAATTAAACTGTATTGAAGCAAAGTCAAGTAAGATACAAAATTATCAAAACAGAAAGTGAAACAGCATTCTATAATGAATGTTTGGGAATAATTTCATTGAATTTTGAAACATATTTGAGCAATTACTTCTTTTTACATCTTTTCTTAAATTATAATTTATCATTTATCAAGCAGCAGTATATTTCTTAGATTGACCACCTTTAAAGCGGAATTGGTTTTTGCATTAAAGTAAAAGTTTAACTTTTGTGAACAATTTAGAATTTGTTAGTGTAATGGATGAATTGGAAATTATTGCATTTACTTATTTGTTTTGTAAATATTTTGGGGTTATAAAGAAATCTGCAGTACTTTTCTTGCTCTTACTTTGCCTTTCTTTTCCCTGCCATTCATTTGGAGATCTTTGCTGCCACACCCAGACTTCTGAAATGTTATCACCATACAGACCGCATTGGCATGACAGGCGATGGATTTTGTTGGGGATCTTTCAATTGGTTGATTATAGATTTGTCAGTGGTTGTCATAGCGATGGAATATGGTGTCAGCTGTAACCAAGTGGAGTTTTATCACCTTCAGTTTGGAGAGATTTATCAGAGATTTATCAAACAGTGTAACAGCGTGGATTGCTGTTGGCTTATTTCGTTGAAATTACTCATTTACAATGAGACATGCCTATGGAATATCAAGTGAATGAGATTGATGTGATGTGAAGGATACTGTTCACTACAGGGAGGAGGAGTGATCAGTTGTGGCTGTTACATCTAACAATCAGGCCTTTGTGGAGACAGATACAATACAGTTAAAGACAGGAATAAATGGAACCTTTCCATATGTATAAGACTGTTTGAACAAATACATTGAAGTCAAAACAATATTACCATAATATTGCACATATAACTTCTGTACTGGCATCTTTATATGTGGAAATTTAGATAACAGTAAACATTCTTCACGAGTTATTTTGTTATTAATTAACTGATGATTTATTGAAATGCAAAGTCATTGAAGTCATTTCTAAGATAAATTAATGTGGAATTAGAATGTTGATTAAATCTTAAAAAAATAAATGTATAAAGTTTTATAAATACAACATGGATTGTAAAAAAAATATGGAACAGAACAGATTACCATGTCTCCAGTATAATTTTTTATCATCAGTTAAGATTTTGTTCTTTAATGCAGAATATACAGTCAACTATCGTTATCTCGACATCGCTTTTCTCGATATTTCGTTATCTCGATGAAATTTTGAAAGTCCCGATATTCTTCCTTCTTTATCTATATTGGAAATATTTGTTTATCTCGATATTTCTATTTCGATATTTTCAGTATCTCGATGTAAAATTTCAGCCCCAACAGTTATTTTCACACTATAATCCTTTGTTTATCTCGACTTCGTCTGTTCCCTTCTGACGTGTGAAAAACACAATCTAGACGATAATTGCTCAATTAATAGCGCGTGTCATAATGACGATTATGTTTGTAACAAGTTTAGCTGTTTTAATAAAAGTTAATCTATTTAGCGTGTTGATTGACTTATGTCCACAATCAGTGAATTTTACATTCTTTTTAAATATTCGAACACTGTATCAATTCATTATGACTTTAAATGTAAATGAAAAAGTGAAAGTATAGAAACGCTATCGTTGCAATATTGTTTCACAACATCACCACCAAATCAATCAGCGGTGGAACAATCTCGAGAAAGACCCGATAAATAACCCGGGAGGATATCCGGATCAACCATATCCGATTCACTATATTGGTGTATTACTGAGTAAACCCCACTATGTGTTTTTATCACAGACACCCGTATTTCCGCTGGTAAACATCCGCTTATGTTACTTTGTTAAATATTGACTAGGCCTATGAAAACGAGACATGGGGATATTATAGTTTATTTGACATAAGGTATGCACATGTATTTTGTAAAAATCAGTTTTGCCTTGTTCTAACCCTAATATGTTTATCTCGACATTTCGTTATCTCGATATTTTTTGAACGATCCCAATGACTTCGAGATAACGAGAGTCGACTGTATTAGCAAGAATAAAATTATTATCCTGTCTAATGAAAGATTATATATGAAAAGCATTTTGTTTGAGTTTTTGATTTTCATCTTTTTGTATATGTTTTAAGTTATGATCAGATTTTTGTTCTGAAGATCTTGATGATAGAAATTAGATGAAACATTTGCTAAAAAGAAATCCAAATGTTCAAAATACTTATTTTTACAAAATGAAGCTTTATCTAATTGAAAATATCTAGAAAAGTCTTCAAAATGCAGTTATTTCCCCTATATTGCATTTTTGTTGAAATATATTTTATTCAATGTGTTGAAGGGGATATTTTATACTTGTTTACTAGGCATTATTGTTAAGGAAAAATAGCTTTACACATTTTTGCAAAGTTACAGACTCCCTTTGATATTTTTAATAAAAAAACAAACAACAATTGCTACATACCTCAAAACCTGTTAAAGGAATGCTGGTGAAAACTATCTGTAATTGTTAACTACAATGTTTTCACATTAGAAAAAAGATTGATGAAAAAAGATGATTATAATGACAGGATTGAATTAGAATAATGTTAGAATGCATTTTTCACTTCTAAAACTTGTGAACACCATTTACTTGTACAGAATTTACTGAAATTGCTTTGAAGTTGTGAGTAGGAAATGAACTTTGCACACACTTTTGGTACAATTCTTACAAAAATCAAGGGAGATTTTTTAAAATGAAAGACAAATATTTTTTGTCTAGAAAAAAGTAAATGCATTTAATGTAACTACAAATGTGGTTTTATTTTGAGGGGATCAAACCTCAAGAAAGTGTGTTGTTAGACAGAATTGATAAAGAAAACACCTTTGATTTATATCAGTATGTTTTAATACTGACATTATGAGATAGGACATTTTAATTTGTTACTCTTGTTTGCTGATTTGAGTGTGACTTTGCTGTGATCATATCTGATACCTAGTTCATCATATGAGCCGCGTCACGACAAAACCAACATAATGGGTTTGCGACCAGCATGGATCCAGACCAGCCTGCGCATCCGCGCAGTCTGATCAGGATCCATTCTGTTCGCTATCAGTTTCTCTACTTGTAATAGAGTTGGTAAGCGAACAGCATGGATTCTGATCAGACTGCGCGGATGCGCAGGCTGGTCTGGATCCATGCTGGTCGCAAAGCCATTATGTTGGTTTTGTCATGACACGGCTCATATAATTATCAATTCTTTTTTCATCTTAAAAATTTGCTTGTTTTCCAAATAAAAAATTGATACAACATGTTATACATTTTAAATGCCTTTTGATATATGATTATATTATGTTCTCAAATTTTTTTTCATTCATTCTTTCAAATTATTGTTTGACTTCTTAAATGTTTGCACTTTGTTGAATTTGGCTTCTTGTAAAGAATTTGTGTATGTGGTTAGTGCAAAAAGAATATATAAGAAATCTGTTAGCAGAATAAAGTGAAGGTAGTGTATACTTCAAGCAAACTTGTGACAGTTGATCACATAGTTTTAAAATTATTATAAAAATCCTGTCTTATTTCATCCACAAAATTTTGCTAGTACACGCAATAATTATCGCCTCTAAAGGGTGAATCTTAGTACTAAATTTCATAGCAACAATATATCGTATAACTTAAATTTTGCTGGTCTCTCAAGCAATAATTATCACCTTTTCTAAAGACCAGGAACACTTTAACAAGTGCAATTTAACAATTCAACTCGATCATTATCGTCTTATTTTTCGTATGTTTTATGTTCCTGTTGCGATAATTATGCGTTGAAGGGCACTTATTATCCCATGAGAGACTAGTGAAATTTAATACATCCAAAATTTAGTCTAAATTTTGCCCTATATAGGCGATATTCATCGCGTGTTTAGATTTCTCTAGTCTCGTGCGATAATAAACGCCCTTCAATGTGATAATAATTACAAGAAAAACACACAACATACGAAAATTAAGACCATAATTATAGAGGCGAACTTTTCAAATTTCGCTTGTATAAGTTTCCCCGTTCTAAAAAAAACAATAATTATTGCTCGAGAGACTAGCGAAATTCAAGGCATATAAAAATTAAGTACTATATCAAAATTACGCCCTTTAGAGGGGATACTTATCATGTGTTACTACTGAAATTTTGTTGACAAAATAGGACACCTTACATTCCATATTCAATGCTTGTGTTGGTGTGAAGTAAAACCAAAAAAAGAATACACACACAAAAAGCAACAATATTTTACGTAAAGCAGAGTAGACCATAGTAATTTTTTTATCTAAATGAAAATAAAAATAGTTTTGAATTCAGCATGACAACCAAAGATTATATGAGCCGCGTCACGACAAAACCCACATAATGGATTTGCGACCAGCATGGATCCAGACCAGCCTGCGCATCCGCGCAGTCTGATCAGGATCCATGCTGTTCGCTTACAAACCCTATAACAAGTAGAGAAACTGATAGCGAATAGCATGGATCCTGATCAGACTGCGCGGATGGGCAGGCTGGTCTGGATCCATGCTGGTCGCAAACGCATTATGTTGGTTTTGTCGTGACGCGGCTCATATAGTGAATCATCTAATTGATATTAATGCAAGAGGTCAGAACACAAGTTGTATCTCCTGTTTAGCATACCACACTATATGCAGTGTGAGGGTTTCTTATAAAATAGTGGAAATATTTAAAATGTTGGATTTTTAAAAAAAAAATCCGTAAATTTCTTTTTTTGTTTAGTCGTTTGGTTTATACATACAGAATAAATAAAATGAATATAAAAACTTGGTTTATTGTCTATCTTCATGCATATCTTGTTGTACATATGGTACAAGGGATGTTTGAAAAATATGTAGACTTTCTTCATAAAACCCAAAAGCGACACAGGAGAATAAATAGCAGTTACACTTATGTGTTTTCAATGTTTACCTCATTGATATGTACCATAAAGATATTAATAGGATTGCAGATGATCTAATTGAAGTAATTGTTAGATGTAAATGTATTTATCTATATTTATTCTATAATCCAGGTATTTCTTAGTTTATTATATTTCCCGGAGAAAAAAATAACTGAAAAATTAACATAAAGTTGTTCTATTCTGATTTTTGATAGGAGGCTTATATTTTGTCTCAAATAATTGGCCTCTAATTTTTATGCTCCCCAAAGGTAGGCCTTGTCCGTCTGTCCATTGTCTTGTCGAGAGCATAACTTGAAAATACTTGTAGATAATTTGTTTGAACTTCACACAGTTGTAGAGGGCATTGAGGTGGAGTGCAGTGTCAAAGAACCATAACTCTATTTTGCCCCCTTTTGAATTATCTCCCATTTTAGAAAAATCTTGTCCAGGACAACTCTAAAACTATAAGATATATCAACATGAAACTTTGTAGGTAGATAGATCTCAATAGGTAGATGTGCAGTGCACAAGAACCGTAACTGCCTTGCCTAATTTTGGAGTTATTGCCCTTTTGACACTTTGAACTTTGTCCCGATTATAACTTGGATACCATAATAGGTATCAACAACTATAAGACTTGACATGAAACTTTGTAGGTAGATAGATCTCATTGATGCAGTGCAAAGAATAGTAACTCTGCCTTGCCTTATTTTGGGATTCTTGAAATTTGTCCGGGGACATAACTCTGAATCCACAAAGGTTTACTTACCTGTGTCCAAAACCTATTCGGGGAGCATCACCCGGTTCAAACCGGTGCTTTTGTCTTAACTCCCGCCGATGCAATCGGAAGGGGATATTGTTTTGGCGTTGTTCATCCATCCGTTCAAATTTCATTTCTGTGCTAGTTCTCTGCAGCTACTGGCTGGAATTCAACCAAACTTTATAGAAACCTCCAATATCAAGAGGAGATGCGCATATTGTCGCCTTATTCCGGTCAGACCCCTTAACTCAGAGTTATAGCCCTTAATTAGTGTATAGAGCAATAATCGTTTCCGCGCTACTTCTCTGCAACTACTTGCTGGAATTCAACGAAACTTTATGGGAACAATCAATATCAAGAGGACATGCTCATATCGTCGCCTTGTTCAGGTCAGACCCTATAACTCAGAGTTATGGCCCTTGATTAGTTATGCATAGAGAGCAATAATAGTATATGCGCTACCTATCTGCAACTAGTGGCTGGAATTCAACGAAACTTTATGGGAACCTTCAATACCAAGAGATACGCATATCGCTTTGAACTAATTTCCAGTCAGACCCTTCAAGACAGAGTTATGACCCTTGATTAGTTGTGCAGTGTGCATAAAGAGCAATATTGCTATTCTTTATAACTGCTGGATTGATTTCAAGAAGCTTTCATTGAACCATCAATACGAAAAAGTAATTTGCATGCCATAATAAATTTATGTAAAAAAAAGCCTTGTGTCTAGTTGTTGTGTTGGAAATAATCATTACTCGGCGGGGGGTATAAATTGATTTTTAATATTTAGGAATTGATCTCTTTTTGTCATTAAAAAGACGAGGTAAATCAATAATCAATACCGAATCTGTTTGAATAATGATATTATTCAACATTTAAGAGAACAAACATAAACAAAATGTGCCAACTTAAAGTTTGTATCTGAATTTAAAATACATTGAAATTTTAATGGATAGGCTAGTGCGTCAATATTGATTTTAAATAACCATACTTAAGATTTATTGATTACTTAGCTTTCAAACTATCATATTTTATATAGTGGCGAAATAGATAAGAATCAAAGCAGCATGCTTCTAGATTCATGATAATTTTCATTAAAATTTTGAAAATGAATTTAAAAGTAAAATATTGTTTAGTGAACAAAGAAAGTAATTTACACATTGCATACAACACATAGCAGTCAGCTAAATTAGCCCTTACTCCTTTGTCTCGTTGTAGAGTATATGGAAAAATGGGTCGTATTATAGGAACGCCCATGGGGGAAGGGTTTGTGGTTGGGCGGAGGACTATTTTTGTGTGGAGCGTATTTTCTACACTTATGGAAGGATTTTAATAAAATTCATAGAAATGGTCACCACTTTGAGAAGCCGTGTTGCACTCAAACCAGGTCAAAGGTCAAGGTCACACTAAGAGGTCATTGAAAAATGTTTGTCCGGAGCAAAACTTCTACATTCATAGAAGGATTACAAAAAAACTTGACGCAAATGTTTACCATTGCCAGGTCACACATACTGGACTAAGTTCAGATAAAAATATGCAGCTGTACATAGAGACCATACAGTCATCAATTATTGAGGGATTGAAACTTAAATGGACATTATCATGACTACAGCTGTTACACATGTAATTTACGTCAATATTTGTAACTCCAAGGTCACTAAAGATACTGAAATATCCAGATTTTGTTTGGACATATGTCCAACATGCATGAAAGAATACAATGTTCACCACCATGAGATGTATTGCTCCATGCATGGTTCAGTTCTTTATGGCAAAGGCTTGGGCATCGTTCCGTCCTTCCGTCATTATCACTTTCCGTTCATTATCTTGGTAACGGTTTCACACATTCAACTCAATTTTGACATGTGTATATATCATAGGAAAATGCAGGTCTAGTTACAATTTGGTCATGGTCCGATGATTTTTAGCTCGACTTTTCTATGAAAAGGGGAGCTATCCTACTCGCCCCGGCGTCGGCGTCGGCGTTAGCATTAGCGTTGGCGTCACACCTTGGTTAAGTTTTTCGTACCACCCCACTTTATTTCAGAAGTATTACAAGTATGGCTTTGAAACTTACCATACTTGTTCACCATCATAACCTCCATCTACAGACAAGAGTACATAACTCTGTCAAGGTTTTTGACAGAATTATGGCCCTTTTTTGACTTAGAAAGTGTATTGAGCTTGGTTAAGTTTTTTGTACCACCTCACTTTATTTCAAAACCATTGGAGGTATTGCTTTGAAACTGACCATACTTGTTTACCATCACGACCTTCATCAACAGACAAGAGGACATAACTCTGTCAAGGTTTTTGACAGAATTATGCCCCTTTTTGACTTAGAAAATACATTGAATATGGGTAAAATCCACTTATTGCCTTAACCTTTGAGATATTGCTTTGAAACTTTTAATGCTATTTCACATCATTACCCCCATCTGTACGCAAGAGAAGGTAACTCTGTCAAGGATTTGTTTTAAAAATTAAGGCCTTTTATCGACTTAGAATCTTGGTTAAGTTTTTTGTACCACCTCACTTTATTTCAAAACCATTGGAGGTATTGCTTTGAAACTGACCATACTTGTTTACCATCACGACCTTCATCAACAGACAAGAGGACATAACTCTGTCAAGGTTTTTGACAGAATTATGCCCCTTTTTGACTTAGAAAATACATTGAATATGGGTAAAATCCACTTATTGCCTTAACCCTTTGAGATATTGCTTTGAAACTTTTAATGCTATTTCACATCATTACCCCCATCTGTACGCAAGAGAAGGTAACTCTGTCAAGGATTTGTTTTAAAAATTAAGGCCTTTTATCGACTTAGAATCTTGGTTAAGTTTTTAGTACCAGTCCACTTTTTGACTGAACTGTTTGAGATATTAATTTGAAAGTTGGAATACTTGTTTACAATCATGATTCCCAAACATGTCCAGGAGAAGGTAATTCTGTCAAAGATTTTATTTGAATTATGGCCCTTAACTGTCAATGTTTTGTATTATAGGCAAGCACTAAAAAAGTCGAGCGCGCTGTCTTACGGACAGCTCTTGTTGACAGAGTTATGCACTTTGATGAAATTTTCAGCTTCCGTTCATTATCTCCCCAGCGATAGTTAACATTCAACTTAAATTTGACGCGTGGATACGTTAAAGGAATGCACAGGTTAAGTTCGAATTTGGTTTTGGTTCGATGATCCCTAAAGAAAGCCCAACACGGCAAATTTGAAAATGTTGCAGGCTCGGCAGAATTCAACATTTAAACACGAAAATGGTGTTTTTTGAAATTTGAAACATCCGCAGATGTGTTCATACGGCGGTTATCATGGAACCTTCAATGTGACACAGTATAGTGCCATTCCATGAAAAGCGGCGTATGGTCCCCAAAATAAAAGAATGCTTTTGCCCTAAACGAGAAAACAGTGGGCGGAACTAAATAAAATGGAATTTTGAAAGGGCATCTGAGGTTATGAAGCCTGCATATTACAGACAAGACGTAAAAGGACAATTTAAAAAGCAGGCAACATATCCTCGTGGTGATTATACATTATTCAAATAGGATTACAGTCTGGAAACACTCAAGTTGAAAAAGGCCAAATAGAAGAAAAAAATACCACATAACATGTATACACAACAATTATGTCGTGCTGAACGACCTTCAAGGATCGAAAATATATTATCTTTGATTCAATGTACTGGGAGACTTTTTACAGCCGCCACACGTTACACTCATGTTTACCGTAATATAGAGAAAAACAGAATCCCTAAAGAAAGTCCAACATGGCAAAATTGAAAATGTTGCAGGCTCGGTTTGATTGAGCCTGTTCATGGACGTTACTGGAAAGTGAAAAAATACCGTCCACGCTCCCAAACACCGGCTCAAGCAGAATTCAACATTTAAACACGAAAATGGTGAAATTTTTAATTTAGAAACATCCGCAGATGTGTTCATAGGGCCGGTTATCATGGATTCAATGTGACACAGTAGTGCCAATCCATGAAAAGCGGCGTATGGTTCTCAAATAAAAGACTGCGGGTGCCCTGAACGAGAAAACAATGGGCGGAACTAAATAAAATTGAAGTTTGAAAGAGGATCTGAGGTTATGAAGCCTGCATATCACGTGCTGAACGATCTTCAAGGATCGAAAATATAACATCTTTGATTAAATGTACTGGGAGACTTGACATAAAAAGTCAAAGTTGACATATGGATACGTCAAAGGAATGTGCAGGTCAAGTTCGAATTTGGTCATGGTTCGATGATTTTTGGCAGAGTTATGCCTCTTTAACTTAAAAAAGAAGTAGAAATTTTCAGTATTCATAATCTCCCCAACAGTTACACACATTCAACTCAAATTTGGCATATGGATACATCAAAGGAATGCACAGGTCATGTTTGAATTTGGTCATGGTTCAATGATTTTGGCAGAAAAATGCCCTTATAACTTCGAAAAAAGATGACATTTTCAGTATCCGTTAATTATCTCCCCAACAGTTGTATATATTCAACTAAAATTTATATTGATATGTCATAGGAATACGCTGGTCAAGTTCGAATTTGGTCTTTTTTTATTATTTCTGGCAGAGTTGTACCTCTTGAACTTTTGAAAAAAAAGTTTCCGTTCATTATCTCCCAACAGGAATACACTTTCAATTTAAATTTGACATACTGATACATCTTAGGAGTTTGAATTTGATCATGGACAAAGTTATCTCTCTTGAACGTTGGAAAAAATTTGGACACTCTTACTTTTGTGGAAACGGATGTAGTCATTATCTTGGCTACAAATACATGTATGTAATATGAAATTTGCAAACGGTTAACACTGAATAGTTTCATGGCCTTGAACTTTGTATAAAAATGGATTGTGTGAACATTGAATAGTTGAGAGGCTTTGAACTTAGAATAAAATAAAATAATTTGTGCAAACAAATTTGGAACTAAACATTAATATATTCTGCATGCGGGGGCATCCGTGGCGTGACGACACATTTCTAGTTTTTTTATTTTAGATGGAAGTGTTATCCGTCTTTTTATTTTTAATGTTTGAAACTTCTTTCTACTTTTTTTCCCATTCATACGTTGAGTCCTTATTCTCCTCAATCGCCTTACTTAAGTTTTTTTTTCTTAGCCTTTATAATCAATGAAGTAACTTTGTTTCTTTTAATTTTTTACTGATCATAATCCCCCTTTACTATGACACTTATTGAGGTTGGTGCTCCCGTTTTAAGCATTTTTCTCTCATTGGCGTATATTTTGCTAAAACATCATTTAAAACAAAGTAAATAAAATTTAAAGAATGATTTTTTTGTAATTGTTTCAGTAATATCTAGACCAGAGGGGTTGACAGTACTCAGATATGATCAATTATAGATGAACTTTTTTGTTTCTCGTCGGATGCTTTATTAATTGTAATAAACCGAACTTAGTTATTGTGTTCTTCCATTTTGTATTTCTTACTTTTTCCGATTTTTGTCCTGGTAGATATGTGATTTTCAAATCGCCCATTATATAATATTTGATAAGTAAGAATCAACCATTTCAATTTGCTCGTCGTACAAATCAATCCAAGACTGAGGAGAATTCGGAGGACGATAAACAAAATTTAAAAGAAAGGATTTACAGTTTGGAATAAGTATCTGTAACCAGACTGACTCGTATCATTTATTTCAAAGTCATTCCGATATCTATAGGTTATATCTTCAGAAATATAAAATATTATCCCCCACCCTTCCTATTTGATCTATCTCGTCTCTCACAATTATAATTTCGTATGCTAACTTAATTATTATTAATATTATAATAATTCAAAAGCCAAAATTTTTGGTGATTTAGAATTGTTCATAATATGTTTAATTTCATCCAACTTTGGTAATAAATGTTGTATATTGAGACTGGCAATCAAAAGTCCCATTCCATCAAAAAGTAATGATTTGTCTATTGCACTTTTGTATGGTTATGTGATGTACGTCAAAACATATTAATAAATTATTTTTTTCGGATTATTCTCAGAACGAATGCGACCGTCATGAGTGTATTTTATGAAAAAATGTCATCTTAAAAAACTCGAGCTAGCTAGATTTAACGTAGGTGTATTACTCAAGATTTAACAGAAATCTGTTGAAGCATATAATTTTATACACAGTTAGGTACGTTGTTTACATATATACATCTTAACATGTAGACTGCTAAAAATATCTGAAATGGAAATTTGTATTAGCTTTAAAGTTTATAAATAACTTATAAATATAACACTGGGCTTTTACAAAGATTGTAAATATACCATTGTAACGACGAATGTTATATCATTCATTGTCATATGGACTAAAATTTATATAACATATAACATTTCCCAGTGGCTAGCTTTATGGCATAACGCTTCCCTACAATTTTTATAAATGTTATGTACAAGACGATACGAAATGACAACTTCTGTAAAATCCTATATAAATTATCACAGAATTTAAAAGTTAGCCTTCAATATATGTTTATCAGAATGATAATGTAATTGTTGAAAACTTCAACTTCTCTTTTATGATCATTCTTATTGTATCAAATGTTTTCATTTTGTATTATCAAATCCAACAAAGACGAACAGACATTCTGCCACGAAGTCATCATTGTGTAATCTTGGTTTTCAAAAGCCCAAAGTACTCTGACGTTACTTTTGAAGAGAGATTTCATCACTGGTGTCATTAATGACACATCAACCGTTCCTTTTATGAAAAGTACGATTGGTTTTTGAAGTCGATAAGCCATATCTAATTCATTGTGACAATAAGGACTCGAGTTGTAACTATCTGACACAACCACAATAAAGGCCGATGCTCTTTCTATACACTGTGATATTTCGTCCAAAATCCTGAAACCTGGTCTCAGATATAGGTCACCTGTACATATCAAGTTTCTGTCTATACCAGTCATATGTTGGAGAGTTTCATTGAAGTCATCAATCAAAAAGTTATCAACAAAATCTTTTTCCTCACTGCTGTATGAAAAAAATGCAACAAATTCGTTCTGACCTTGACCTTCTTGTAGCCTGCTTACTAATTCTCCTCTCTTCATTCTTTAGTAGCTCGTTTACGACGTTTGTATACAACCATTATGACTATTAAAACAATAACAAAAGTAAATCCCACAGATAAAGTGGTTGATATAATCATGACCTTCTGTTTACAAATGTTGTTGACATCATCTAATGTACTTTTATCTATTTTCCGTCTTGTATTCTTTAAGGTAGTACAAGCAAGATTTGTTGTGGAAATACTCACAGAGTTCGTATATGTTAACCAGTAGATAAATTGTTTTGCTTCGCATTTTGAACATGATATAGGGTTATTCCCAAGATCCAAAGTCCATGTTGTGTTTCCAAGTAAGTTGAGTATGCTGTTGAGTATGCTGTTATCGATGGAAAGAGAGTTTAAGATTTTTATCCTGTTATACTGAAGATTAAGAGCCTTCAGTTTGTACAGATATTTTAATGTGAATGTCACTTGCTCCAGATCATTATGAGAAAAGTTTATCAGTTCAAGGCCACGATTTTCAGTAAACATTTTTTCCGGTATAACTTGAAGGCGATTAAATGATAAGTTAATTATCTTTAGACGAGAAAGTGATTTGAACAGTTGCTGAAACAAAAGATGGTTTTCTTTTGCCATTTTATGTAATTTGTTGTTTGACAAGTCAAGCTTTTCAATGTAAGGGGTACATTCTAATATACTAGGATGGAGAAATTCCATTTGGTTTCCAGCTGCATCTACGTGCTTTATAGTAACAACTTTATGTCTGGAGCATTCCATCTTAAGATCTAAATGTTTAACATTATTTTTCTTTATTATCAATTCTTCACTTTTCCATTGAAATGGTACATTAATTATGTATGTGCAGTTTACAGTATGAATTGATCCTTGATCTGAAATACGGGAAGTCATGTTGACTATTTTAGGATAAAAAAGATAATTCCATGGTTTAGGAAAGTCGGAATATTTCCATGTCTTGTTGACAAATTTTATGGTTGGAATTAACCAAGATAATGGTACATGACTCATATCTAAGATATTGATATTCTTCAACTTTTGCATTTCAGTATCATTATCAGTTATTGTTTTTGATATTCTACAGTTAGATACATTCACAGTTTCCAATTTTTCTATGTAATGCATAACAGCAGTTGTATTTAATTGTATGATTATTGTATCACTTAAATCTAAAGATGTTATTCTTTTATCACTAAGTCCTTCGGCAAATTTTGTGTCAAATTCAATTCCTCCATTGTAGTTATTTATTTTTGATGCCTTCAAATTTTCTAGACTTGGAAGTTTATTTGATCCTTTAATACTTGCTACAAGTACAGTTTGATTTAAATAAACGCATTCACTCAAGTCTAAGAATTTTAAATTGTCAAGTCCAACAAATACATCCGAATCTAGTTCAATCTGTTTCACTAGATTGATGTGTAATGCTCGAAGTGATTTTAATCCGATGAAACATTTCTCCATAAAAATGATTTTTGAATTTAGATCATAATCACTTTCCTGTAACTGAAGTTCAATTACGTTTTCCCAGTTTTTAGACATAAAGTATGAACTATTCAATTCAAAAATTCTGTTTTCTCCAAAAAAGTCTATTTTAATATATGTGAATCCAGTTGGAATATCCTTTTTGGAATATAATTACATTTAAGTGTGTTTGTATCCACCTCATTACATTGATAGTTTAAAGCACTTACAGGTGACCAGAAAATAAGTATTATTGAAATGTAATATAAAGAATCCATGTTGTGGTTTTTTTTCACAATATTTAAACAGTTACATTTAGGGCTTTATTAAAGAGGAAGAAGAGTAAAAAATGTACATGCCATCTAGAATATTTCAATTAAAACTGAGAACATAGATCAACAAGGAAGTACGAAGTTCAGTTATAAATATTGACTTGATATTTCGAAAAGAGCATTTATGTATAATGTCACATTACTTGTTTTCAAACAGAATTTGTTCTGAGTATATAAGCAGTGATGCGTGAGCCATTAGCACGTGATCCATTTAACTATATTGTATTAAAAAGCTGATATATTCGCATGATCTTTTTTTTATTCAGTTTGCATAGGATATCGACCGAGTACGAGGTCTTTCCTGATAGGAAAGACCTGGACACGAAGATGAGATAAGAATATTTTATTTCAGTCTCATTCACATTAAACATAAAAATGACCAATCAGTTAATGATTTGTAAGAGACTGTATATTGATAAAAAAAGACATGTACATTGTAAAATCTAAAATAAAATCTACCCATGTATTAGTAAAAACTCGTCTAAAGATATTAAGAATTAAGATTGATTAGAATTCGTTCAATTGCTTTATGCATAATAATGTTTATCACACAATTTGGAATGTACACAAACAACATGTAACATACATATACGTTTATATCTAAAATAAGAATGCTAAAAAATAATAGCAAAACTGCTTAGCGGCTATGACCTTGAATGTAAAAATGTTTTCCCATCTTTCAAAATTTTATTTTAGGTTTTGGCAGTAACATACGTTAAGTCATTTTTCATTACTAAGAGTTTAAATTATTTTATCATTATCTAACATATTATGATACACATCATTTAAAGCTGAGACTAACACAGCCCTGACTTCATCATATAAAGGGCAATAAAAGAGAACATGTTTTACATCCTCAACAACACCTTCGCAGCAGGAATCTTTTATCTAAAGGTAAATTTTAATATCAGCGAGTCTCTAATCTAAGAGGGAGCTACACCACATCTAAATTTTGTATATGCAGATTTTAATTGAAAGGGTATATATTTAATAAGGTATTTTTCAGTTTCAGAATCTGATTTAAACAATCTATATGTTCTGAATTTGTTACCACAATTTACCTAACGAACTGATTCCTTAGTAAGATATATTTTCATTTTTCCTTTTCTAACTCAAACAATCTGGACTCGATCGATATTGCATGCCCAATATGTTCCTTCATCAAGTACTAGTATTCACAATCAATTTCTTGCTCCAATTTCAACGTACATTCTACTATAACTATTATGAACATTAACACTCCTTGACCACATGAAAATGATTTTGATTTTCCTATTGTTTTGCATTTTACAAACTCTAGAATATTGCACAAAGACTGAACCCCAGAGTCGCACATTTAGTGGTTTCCAGCCAGTCTCCCCACTAATTGCTGCATTGGGAGTGTACCTTCCAACCCCAAAAAATATCGCATGGCTCTATTTTGAACAGCATTTATAAATGAAAAATTCCTATCTCCCCAGATATGTGAACTGTAGTAAATAATTGGCCACACCAATGTATCATACGATATTGTAAATGTGAAGTACTTGAAAACACCAAAATTTTGACTCTTTGTTCAGCACGACATTATTGTTGTGCTTGTGGTAATTTAGTTTTTTCTATACGGCTTTTTTCTTGTTATGTGGTTCCAGTATTCCTCACTTGAATACTGTTGAATCACCCTTAGGATATGTGGCCTGCTTTTTAAAGTTGTCTTTTGACGTCTTATCTGTTATATGCAGACTTTATAATCTCTGATCCTCAATTAAAATTCCATTTTATTTAGTTTCGCACATTGTTTTCTCGTTTAGGGCACACGCATTCTTTTTACTTACGGACCATATGCCGCTTTTCATAGAATGGCACTTACGTGTCACATTGGAAGTTCCATGATAGCCGCCATATGACCACATCCGAGGATGTTTCAAAATTCCAAATGTTAAATGTTGAATTCTGCTTAAGCCGATGCTAGGGGGCGTGGACTGTAGTTTGTACTTGACAGTACCGTCCATGAACAAGCTCAATCAAACCGAGTCATAACAATAATAATAATAATAATAATAATAATAATAATAATGAGTACACTTGTCACTCCTGTAGAAGTCAAGAGTTTGCCTATCGCACATGTGAGTACACAAGAAGAAAAAATATTATAAACGTCATTTTTTTCTGAAGAAAACTAAATGTCGAAAGCTAAAGAAAAGCGTTTGTTTTCATTGAATTGATTACATATCATTACATAAGTATGGGGTTAAAGAAAACTTGTTATTCTGATTGTTTTTATTTTTGGACGCGACTAATGAAGGAACTTGCTTTTCGTAATTGGAAAGTTATTTCTTTTGTTAACAACGGCTGATTTTTTCGATTTTCTTTTGTCAAATTATACGATACTATCAGGTGTACCGTTTAGCGAACTCTTGTAGTACATTTTCTTTTGTCAAAGAATAAAGTACTTAATGATTGCGAACCATATATCTTTTTAATGAAGTGCTATTTATTCGCATTTTAAGTCTTCACGGATATATCTTAAAGAAATTCAGTAAGTTTTAAGCAGTATTCATATTTTTTGTTATTAATATATTTATATATTATGAGGTTCAGATTAGGCTACATAGAAATGTTTATTATTTTCCTCCGATAAAATCAGAATGGGATATGTAGATGATGTTTGTCCGTCCGTTCTTCATTACATCATCCTGATGTCTGTTCATTTTTTCAAAAAAAAAAAGAAAAAGGTGCGCCTTGTTTGCAAACAATATATATTGCCGTCTACATCAATCAACAAAAAATAAATTCTCGTAACAAAAAAGCGTGAAAAAAAGAATTTCGTTGTTAGTTTTACACAATTGCCGTGATATACTTAAATATATATTTTTGTAAATATTACAACGAAAACACAAACACATTGTGAAAGCTATATATAATTGAAAAGCCTAATAAAACTTTTCATAAATGAACATGGTACAAACATCTAAACTGACTGCCAGAATCTGTGTGAGGGATTGTTTTCAACACTTGATTTCGTATTCTAGACGTAAATTAATAGAAATAAGTTAAGAAAAATTATTGGTTAAACATTTCAGTGTACATTTGAATTTTGGCGTTTGATTAAGCAAAAAGTTTGTACATAAACGAAATAATGATGTAATTAATTTAACGTTTTTCATTTTTTTTTCAAAGAGAATTTTATAATATGACTTCGATATTCCAACAAAACAATTAAGTTCAAAAAAAAAAAAAAAAAAAAAAAAAAAAAAAAAAACAAAACAAAAAAAACAAAAAACAAGAGCCGGTTTGAACCGGGTGTGATCCCCGAATCGGTTTTTGGCACAGAAAAGTGCACCTCTTGTAGTTTCAAAGTTATGTCCCCGACAAAGTCAAAAGTGCAATAATTCTAAATTAGGCAAGGTAGCGTCAATGTTCTTTGCACTGCACTTCTACTCAATGAGATCTATCTACCGACTTAGTTTCTTGTTGATACCGCTAGTACTTTCACAGTAATGTCCCGGACAAAGTTCACAGTGTTAAATTGAAAAAGGGCAAGAACTCAAAAAATAGGCAAATTGTGCAAAACTCTCGGTTTGTCAATTCCGCGCCTTATTTTAAGAGAATCAGTTTGGTCAGAATCAAAGATCCAGTTAATGAGTAAATTATAAAAAAACACTAAAGCTCACTCTGGTTTTGAAAAACACTTTAATAACATTTTACCATCAGATTAAGCAATAGCCTTTGTGTATGAAGCATAAAATACCAATTGAAACAGGTAGATAGATAGAAGTGTTAACAAGAGGTTGGTGTCCTAATACTCAGTTTGACGGTATTTTTTTAAAATTATTTTCCGACCTGAAAAAGAATATTCAGACAATTTTTATACAATTTTTCATAAATAAACATTGTTAAATTTTCAAAGTTAATATATAGTGAAAGCAAAATGTTTAATATAATCTAGCAATCTTCTGCAGTTTAAACAAATGACGTCGACGGGTCTTCAAGTTATGCTCCGGACAAGTACAACGGACGGACAGATGGACACACGGACAAGGCGGCGACTACTAGTGTATTATCTACTTTCGGATAGCATAAAAACCAAAAAAAATCAAGAACAACATTAACAGAAAAAAGTCATGTGGATTATTGAATTGTGTATTTTTATATGAATTGAAATATTTACTCTCCTTCAAGACATAACACTACATAAAACATATTATTGTATTTAATTACCAAATAATATAGATAATGGTTCGTCAATTTTTTTTAACCATATATGAGCCGCGTCACGACAAAACCAACATAGTGCGTTTGCGACCAGCATGGATCCAGACCAGCCTGCGCATCCGCGCAGTCTGATCAGGATCCATACTGTTCGCTTACAAACCTTAAAACAAGTAGAGAAACTGATAGCGAACAGCATGGATCCTGATCAGACTGCGCGGATATTTCCTGCCAGTTGTCTGAAACTTTCAGTTTAATCGGCAATTTCTCAATTTCTGTAACTTTTCAACACCGGGTGAACGCGGTATCCAGAATCAAAATCGCATTCAACGCGAAATACTGACGAGACAGGGAAGACTTGTGTCAATGCATTTAGCATATTAAAACTAGAAGTAAGGACATCTTCTTTGCAAAAGAAATTGAATTCACATCTATTCTGATTGTTTTACAGGGCTCGTTTTTGTTCAAAATACTGGTTGAAAAAGTGTTCGCGGTATCAGAATTTCATGGATGTGCGCGCATTGTATGACCCCCTTGAATAAGTATGATAATGACAGAGGTCTATTGCGAAGTATATTAGCCGAGGAGATCGAATTGCTAATAAGGGGCAGGCTATAGTATCTATTTACTTTAAACAAGGTGTCCGTCAGTTCAAATACTCATTACACTAACAACCGTTTACATACGAACAGTAAATTGATAACTAGAGTGGAACAAATATTTCAAGTTGCATGATTTTGGGTTTTTTTTTTCATATGAAAGAAATGGAAAATGAAATGAATTTGTCGAAAACGTTCGTTGCCACTTTCAATCAATGAATTTTTTAATCTAGTTTAAGCACAACAAATACAAAAAGATCAACATTTAATTAGCGTAGTCATTTTGATAACATCTGCATGGCCTTTAAACACTCCTAATTTGAATTCATTCTTCTTATTTCATTTGGATTTTTTTTCAAACAGATATAATACGACTAGGTCAATACAACACGATCTTTGGTGCAGGAAAATGGCGCATGCAGCCGCCGGAAGTGGGTATGGAGCAAGCGGAAGTGACGGTAAGATAGCGTTGAATTGAGTTTTTCGACTGAATTCTTCCAGATTTGATGGACTGACCTTAAAATTTAAAAAAAAATGTTATAGCCTTTTTTATGTGCGCTTTTACAAAGTAATACATTTTCGTGCACTTTTTCCCTTTTCAATATAAAAAATAGTAATGATTTAAATGTCTTTCTTTTTACATAAACTTTTATATAACTTTTTACATAATGAATTTTGGGTAAGATATAAAATTGGGGCGTACTTATGTCTCTTTCAAAGGTCTTCCCATATTATCATGAACTTAATCAATTGGCATGAAGGAAAAGTCATAGAACGCCATAGAACTACCAGTAGCGGTACCTAAAAATTGTAAATAATTTTCAATATTAAATTGTAAATTATTATTTCAAAGTGTCAATTTAAGAAGATTGCATAATTATTATGTCCTCCGTTGATAATTTACTACCACCTTTTTCATTAGAAGGAAATATTCAATCTTCATGTTGGATATTTGTATACAGTGAAGTTAAATCCAAAATAACAAGTACTGAAAGTACTGAATCTTTTGAAGGTTTTGGTAAAGATTTTAATTTACGTAAAAATCAGAGGTATCTTTCACATAAGACTGTAATGATTTCATATACATATGTATGGTTGTTATATAAAGTCAAGGTGTTGGAAATATCATCTGTATAATTGTTGCATGTAGAAACAATTGGTCTGCCTGGATATCCTATGGATAATCTTTACGAGTTTTGGCAATGGACAGGACGTGAAGTGGTTTCAAACTTGGTGCAAGCGAGAAAAACGGTTACAAACTTAACAAAATGGCTACCGTGTCATGAATATTTACAACACTGGCACGTATTTTCTACAGGTATGTAGCTTTGTATGTTTTTCTTTTAAATTTATTGATATGCCCATTCCTTAAGGCAATGTTTATGACTCAATCGCTTTTAGGTTTCAGCTTCCTAGCTTCTGATTTCACGAACTTATTGAAGGTATAAACTGGCAGTATACATATTTTGAAATTTGACAAGACGAATTTTATGTCCATTTATTCACATCTGTAAGTTTTGAATTTCACCAAACAAGACAAAACATGTTTCTGCCAATCTTGTGCAAATGTTTAAATTTGCATGCTCCAATTAAAGTTCCAATACACTAAAATATTTTGTTCAAACGCATTTTGGTTGCAAACTTGTACTTTTAAGCATTTCTGGTTGCAAACTTATGCGGCAATATTATTAATTGCAGAACTATCTTTTGATGAAATAACTATTCCTAATATATTGTATAGTATTTTTGGTATTAAAAGCCATAATAATCAAATATAAAACGCTGGAAGTAATTGCAATGTGAAGAATCTCTTAGACAATTTGAGGATAAAAAAAAGGCAAATTTTGTCCGTTTTTGATTTGTTTCTCAGTGTTCCCTTCAAAAGACTACCAAAACAAGTAGTATGTACAAATCATAACCAAAGGTATATTTGTTTTGTATCAGTGCAAGATCGAGATTTGGTACATTGGGTGAATGTTAAATGCACTATTTTCAAATGTGGCATAACCCAGATGGAAAATAAATAAGGAACTGCTTACAAGCGAAAGAAACAAATTTACATTTTTGTGGTCCGGATTTTTATACTCTACAACAGTAGGTGTCATGTGGCAGATGTAAAAAGTTTCCTTGTACTTCACTTCAGTGTTGTTATCTTTCTCTGGTCTTTCGAGATCATTGATTCAAGCAGTTAAAGTATTGAAAATGGAGTACCGCTCAACCCGGGCTTGGAGGCGTAAGAGTTGTTGCACTTTTTCATTACCCCTTTCATGTACAGACTCAATCAAACTGAGTCTGAAAATTATAAGTTATTTTATTGTTATTCATGCTTCAAAGGGATCACCCTATTCCAGATTATAATAGATACATTTTACTGTTTTCGCCGAGTAGCACCATAAGCTGTAACTCATAACGCAACATCGTCCTCGCGTTGCAATATACATGATGACAGTTTTATTCATGATCACACATTTTGTAATTTGAATGTGTCGCTTGTAGCTCAAAAAGTATTTGAATTTCGTTTCTGATGCATGCTATTCTTTTTGTTGCAGCTTTAGTTAATTTTCATAACTTCCCATTATATAATAATACCTCTTCATAATTGAACTTAAAAAATACGCACGCGCATTATGGTTGTGAAATAAGAAAATAATGACAACAAAGATCAACAATGTAAAGCGATATTCAAAATATGCAGCCCCGTCAAAATCTAGTCACACTGGACTACCTCAAAGGCTCTCAGCAGGACACCGAACAAACAAAAGGAGAGGGCACATAAGCCGAGACATGGAGTGGTCGTACCTATAAATGATATCAATTGACAACTAAATGAAAAAACCAAAAAAATGTCAAAGCCATATAAAAACAAATTAAAAGCAAGTGAAATAACACAATTATATAAAATTGTCAAAGACATATCTGTGACTAATAAATAAGATCTTCGTTGAATCATTTTGCAGTTTTATATTTGACTAAAATAATAAAATAAGTTTGCAACCTGAAATGCTTGAAGCACAAGATTGCAACTAAAATGAGCTTGAACAAGATATTTTTGTGTATTTAAACTTTATTTGGATCATGCAAATAAAAACATTTATACAGTATTGACAGAGACATATTTTGTCTTGTTTGGTGACTTTCAAAACTTACAGATATACGCAAATGAGCATAAAAATCGCTCATGATTCGAAAAATATAGGAAGCTGGAACCTAAAACCGAGTGTGTCATACACATTGCTTTAAGGAATGGACATATTAAAAAAATTAAAAAATTAAAAAAAAATTATATAACATACAAAATATTTAACCTGTAGAGAAAAAAACGTGCCGGTGTTGTAAATATTCATGACTCGGTAGCCATTATGTCAGGTTTGCAACCGTTTTTCTCGCTTGAACATGGTGTGCAACTATTTCACGTCCTGCCCATTGTTTGGGTAAGATATAAAATTTGGACGTTCTTATGTTGTCTGGAAAGATGTCAAATTCGCTAGTTATATGACTGATTATTTCAGATTTCTCGTTTATACAATTTTAAATATATTAAGTTTTATTTCCTGTGACGGGTTTTGTCTAGGTTAGAGTAATATTTATTGTTATTCATTTGGCGTTCCACTTCATGAATATAGTCAATTTTGGTCATTGTAACTATCATGTTGGATTTATATGTGTGTTTCATCACATTTTGATCAATTAATTCTAAGTATTATCTCTAAGGTGAATATTTATACATAACTAACAATATAAATACATTTTTTTCTAAGTTTGATTAAAAAATTGGTTTAGCATTTGAAAGCTTTAAAGTTTTTCACTCAAGTATTCTATGACACAAATACTGTACCGAAAAGAATGTACGCATTGCATCACAACATTAAAGATAAAAAATATTCACGGCTACCGGGGACACCTGCTTATCATTTCTACAATAAGTTTGCCATTGAACACAATTAATAACAGTTATCAAAAAGTTCTCATAATTGTAACCCTAAAGGTTTGTGTTTTCCCCATAAAAACTACTTAAATCCTATAATGAGTAAATAGTATAAATTCAGTACTTATATCCACAGATATGACCTAATAATATAAAGGTTATCACAATAAATCTGCAAAACACTCTGTTTCTTTGTTTGGAAACATAATACATGTATGCTTTGTGTGACAAAGCCAAGTAAATGTCTGCCATCTTTGGCATAATATATTCAAAATCTTGATATCAAAAAAGGACTTGTGTTGATATGTTTTTAAAAAATTATTTTTGCTCATCTGCAGGCAAGTCGCTTTAAGGCGTTCAAGGTTATTTTAGCATTCATTGAGATTTTTAATTTAAAGATACTTGTCTCATATGCAAAATCATTTAGTTTTGGTCATTAATTATTATTCATTATTAACATTGTCCATTTTCCTTGATATTTTTTCTCTCTCAATAATTAAGTGTTCTGTTTAATGTATAAAATAAGCCTTGTCTTCAATTTCAATCACTATTATTAATTTCCATTACTGTTATAGTCAAAAACTATAAGGACAAGAAAAGAACATCGAAACAAGAGGCTGTCTGATTTGTACGGGGGATGAAATCCCGTGTATAAATCAGATTGTTGAGTGTTTCGATAATTTTTGGTATCATAAGAGCAAAAAAAAAAAAACCTGAATAAGGCAACCAATGTACGAGCATCTGAATATGACATTTCTATCGTTATCCCTTTCTCTATCGTCACGTAATGCAAACCCGAGAACAATTGGCGAATCAACAGGCATACTCTGGAGTTACTAATACCTGCATTCCAGTTAGCGCACTGCACTGCATGTAAGTGTTTACGATTTAACTCTGACACATTTTCAACAGAAAGGTCCCAAAACAATAATGTAAATGATAGTTAAACCTTTTGGCATACGAACCCGTACTTATTACACCAGAAATGAAAAGCTTTAAAGAACTAATATCATTTTTGTGGTTTTCTATTTTATAAGAATGTATGGAAGACGATACATTACGCACGGCAAAAGCGGTGTACGAAATGCTGCTACCAGAACTTCGAAATCTAAACAAAAGGTTTGACGCACTGACCTGTGATCAGGAAGAATTAATGCAAGAAATAAAAGCAAAAGAAGCAACGATCAAATGTAAAGAAACGGAGCTGCATCAACTTAGAAAACAAATGTCTGTTATGGAAAAAGAATAGTGACTAAGGAAAAAACAGAAACGAAGATAAAAGAATTGGAAAATGAATTGGATGAATTGAGGGAAGAGTTATATAAATCTCAAAAGGAACTACAGCGCAAGAAAAATGAACTGACAGAGGAAAGAAAAAAAGAGAAGAGAAGAACAAAAAGGATGGTAAACAAGTCATTTTTTTAGTTATATTCAAACAGCCATAAAGTCCACCCTCTATCCGCAAAAATGTGAAACGTATCTAGAAATAAATATGCATTGTACATACTATATATATTATTTTGATTTAGATTTACCCTTGTCCGTATGTCCGTCCCTCCGTCCGTTCTAATTTTGTGTCGCACGTAACTCAAAATGTATTTGACCCAGAGTAATGAAACTTTACAGGAATGTTGCTCAGCATGTGAAGTTGTGCAACTGGATTTATTTAGTATTTAAAGAGTTATTGCTCTTGACTTAGTTAAAATTTGCAATTTTCAACTTGTGTCGCATGTAGCTCAAAAAGTATTTAACCTAGGGTCATGAAACTTTACAAGAATGTTGCTCTGTATGTGATGTTGTGCACCTTGGGTTTTGCATGTGGATTTTTTTTCAGTTTTGTTAGAGTTATTGCCCTTGTATAAGTATAAATTTGTAATTTTCAACCTGTTCATGCATAGCTCAAACCAACTTGTTGTTTGCTTGTGGATTTATTCTGTATTGTAAAGTTTTTGTCCTTGACTTAGTGATTTTTTTTTAGTTTTCCACTTGTAGCCCAAAACATATTTGACCTAAAGTCATAAGATTGACAAAACAGTGGCGTATGGGGGCACCAATGGACACATTTCTAGTTTATTTTTAGATACTTGTATATTTATATTAAATAGTTTTACTTATAATTCAAGATAAGAGCATCACAAATGATATTGTAATTCAAAAGCAGTATTTATTATACTTCAGTTTTATGATATTATCTCATAAAACACCATGCTCTTGTACAAACCTTACTCTTAACATGACTTTGTATTGTCATTGAGTTGAATAAGTCACACACACATAGTGGTTAAATCATAAAATTGCCATATTTCGAAAACCACTTTAATAACTATTCCTGGGATCGACATTTAACATATACTTTTTTGACTTAAAGATTCTGTAAATTTCCAGATTGAGCATCTGATCTTACAAATAAGATAAAGGAAGCAAAAGAAGAAGCGCTAGAAAAAATGCGCGAAACTGAAAAATATGAAGAAAAATTGCAGAAGTTAAAGAAATGATTGTTTAATAGTGAACATAAATCTGAAATTAATTCTTTACGTAACTCGCTCCTTTATACTTATACATCATATGCTTCATAATATCGTTGACAAAATTATTTTATTTAAAGTTTGATCTTTATTATTATCATCATTATTTCAATTGACTTTATGTTGAAAAGCTGGTTGTAAAATCAAATAGTTGTGTTATATGCAGAAAAGTCACATGATTAAATACGGTGCTACCTGTCTCATTAAAGATACCATTAAAGACCTCGAAGAGCAGTTTGAAACGGCAAAAGCGGATAAAAAAGCTGCAGAGAAAGAACTTGACAACGCAAAGGTGGCATATCTACAAAAGCAATGTCAGGAGAATATTAAGAAATACAGAAAGTCCCAGAAATGATTGTTAATATTCTCGTATCTATAGTGAATATCAGTTTTTTTTTCATTATTTGTTGTTAAACTATTTGAATGGTTTTATATACAGTGTATATATTCTTATCAGATAATATTAAACAATCAAACCGAATCTTTCATGTAATTTTGTTGTGATTAATGCTTCTGAAGGATCACACGTTCTTCAAATTTTATACTTCACAACAGCAGGTGTCAAGTGCTGTGTCAAGTGCTGTAATTTTCATTTGCTCAAAACATTTATAACTGCATAATTCACTAGACATTACAGGGGTATGACAACTCATTATTTTTTGCATTTTTAAAGACTGATTTGATTTATGTGATAAACACAAATCTTCATAGCCTAATACTCGTAATTTATCACTTTAGTTCAAGTTTGAATATGAAAAGCAATCATATGAGATGCTCTGAATGCATTACATTACATATTAAGTGTACAACTTCATGCGTTAGAAATAACATTCATTAATCATTGTAGCGAAACCGGCATGTAAATAACTGTCTGTATGGCGCCTTTTACGCTGTCCTCATACCGACATTAAATGGTGTCCTCTCAAAAATATATTTAACGCCACATAACAGCCCCGAAACAATATTATACATTGTCTTATTCTTTACAAATCGATAACGATCCTATAGATAGATTAGACTATAATCGATTATTTACGATGTTACAAAAATATCTAAAAGCATAATATTTTATAAAGAGTTTTATTTCACAATACATCCAGGCAATATGCCCATGCGTACACAGTACGTATAATAAATAAGCATATATTACAATTAAATGGTCAATGTCAATACTTTATAAAAAACAAATATCATTACGTTACACAGTATTTTTACCAATCTAAGAATATAATCTACTATCACTTAGTGACACAAGTGACACTGGTGATCAATATGGGTGAAGGTCCCAAACAAAACAAAACGAAAAAATATATATAATATAACAGTGTTTGGAACAAACATTGATTAGTTGTAACGAATAGTGTTTCGAACATCGAATACTTTTCAGATATACATTGATAAGTTTCTAATTTTTATCTCATTTTCTGAATTGTTAAATTCAATAAATTTGGATGTATTCAATTTTTGTCTTTTCCAAAAGTGTTTTTATTTTTTTTATATGAGCATAAAACGAATATTCTAAAATGAAAAGAAATTCATCTTCTAAAATAAAACAATTTCCAAATTTCCTATCATCAAAAGTTATAGCACTAGGGTTTTTTCCACCTGCCAGTTTCATTCTCAAGTCTATTTAAGAAACTTTTCATTCTCAAGTCTATTTAACCCTTTCCCCCATGAGCATATTGTGAAAAATGGCCGTTTTCACTGAAAAGCCTCCTGTTACAACGAAACTATGAAAAATGCTTCAATACTAATCAAACTTGGCACAAATGTTGACTGGACCATTGCCTTTGTAACGACATGCTCAGTCTTACATTTCCTGTTACCATGGCAACGAGGGGTTATCTCAAAATTGCCAAAAATCACTATTTTGCCTCGATGTTTTCCATCAAAATTTATTTCAAAGTGCTGCAACTTCTCAATGGATTGAGATAGAGTCGAAGGCTTTACAGCGTTGGTTACACGTTACCTTATGATCGACCTGGGGTCATTTTTAACCTCTCACAAGTCCAAAATTTTCTTGGCAATGAGTGGGACTCCGCCCCCTTTCAAACCCCCCAAACAGAAGGGGCACATACCCCTTCTGGCAACCCCCTGATGTATTGTTACCGTTGTCACTGTTGAAATGATTTTGTCAGGATCACTTTTAAGGCTACTGAAGTTAAATGGTACGGTAATTTACCATAAAACTTAATCAATGAAAAAGAATATAAACACTTGATAATACCAAAACGCTCAAGTACAATTAATCTTATTTATTAAGATCTTCTGTTAAATAAATGCATAAAACAGGATAATTAAATACTGTAAAAACATGTAAATTATTGCCCTTGGTATAGTTATTGTAGATCTAATGAGTTCGTCATGTAAAGTTGTTAAAGAAGGGGTTATATGAACGTCTTTCGCGTAAATTACAGTAAAAGTCTTCTAGCGGAATATTTATTTAGCAGAATGTTCAAGTTTTGACGGCCGGATTTCCGTTGTTTTGCGGATTTTTAGTTAGGGTTGAGCTACTGTTCAAATAATAACCTTGTTAGTCCGTGTTTCACGGTTGAGCTACTGTTCAAATAATAACCTTGTTAGTCCGTGTTTCACGGTTGGAAAAGCTGCTGAACTGAATTGAGCGTCTGTATTTATAGACTTTGGCGTGTTAATTCCGAAATGAAATTTGCCCGCCGCTAAAACATTCAAAAGTACTCTTATCCAATAAGATTCGACAACGGAATTAGTTAACCAATCACAGCGTTCCGCTAAACATAGCACAGTCATGGGTCATACGCCGTCAGCCGCTAAACATAGCACAGTCATGGGTCATACGCCAGTCAGACAAAATAGATCCGTCAAGGATCCGTTAAAATGTTATTATTCTTTTATAGAATAATAAAGACATAAAATATCGGCAGATTTTTATATAATAGTCACTCTTTTTCCAAAATATGATTATGGTAGTTTCGTTGCGTTACAGTACTTTCTCGGAATTTGGCCGGATATGGAACTTATTTCCTGAATCTGTCAGCTAGAAAATGTAAATAATACACATCTTTGTGTTATAGTGACACTTTTAGTGTATACTTTCTGCATCTATTGTAATGGAATAATATAGTTCAGGTATATTTCTACATATCTGATCGTTATTATTGTTATTCTTTGGTCAGTTGAGTATCTACGCTCAATTGTCAGGTTATTTCGCGACCCGGATCATGTTCACATATGTCTGAACGATATTTTCAATGGTTCTTTAACTCGAATCATTGAATATTTATACTGTTTACTGTTATATATATAGTTGATAAACAACCACACAAATCACGGAAATTACAGAGCAGAATTCAAGTAAAGGAAAGGTAAAATCTCGTCACAATGTCATATTGTTTACATGTCTATCCATAACACTTCCCCCTCCTTATTTAAAAGAATATCCTCCTGGATAATGTTACTTATGAAAATGTTTTTACTAATGTCATACCAAGGGCTACGAAATTTAAATTAAATTATCTATAAACAATATCAACAAACAATATTTTAAAAAACCAATGGCAATGCAATATATTTTCATAAATCTGTCAATAAAAATATCTTTTAAAGTTTATGCTCTAGGTTATTTTAAGAGGTTTCTATTAAAGTCGCACAACTGTCACATGTATTTTCTTTCTTTAAAAGATATTTTGTGCACTATGAAATAAATAAAACATTAAGTTTAACAACAAAAACATTAAAATGACACAATGTACTTGTAGTACACATCACGCAACTAATGACAGTGTAATTCATGTTTTTCACTTTTCACACATTATAACTGGATTAAATAACACTTTATTTTGTCTATGGCCACTCATTTAAGTTGTTTTCTAAAGTCATTCACATTAACATTCATCATATTTTGTCGCTTTACTTATTCACATATAACTCGATATAACCATCGGATTTCACTTAATCACTTTTATCTCAATATAACCATCTGAATTTACTTAATCACTTTTATCACAATATAACCATCTGACTTCACTTAATCACTTTTATCTCAACATAACCATCTGACTTCACTTAATCACTTTTATCTTAATATAACCATCTGACTTCACTTAATCACTTTTATCACAATATAACCATCTGACTTCACTTAATCACTTTTATCTCAATATAACCATCTGACTTCACTTAATCACTTTTATCACAATATAACCATCTGACTTCGCTTAATCACTGTTTTGGAACTGACTACTTCCTTCTTTATCCACATGGGGATATTTTTACCCGAATATGGCGACAATCTGTCAATGTGATAGGCTTTTGCTTTTTGTTTGCTGGAACGTTTAACACAACATATCAAATCATCAAGAACACTTGTAATTATATAGGGACCTTTCCATTTATTGATCAATTTTGAACATATTCCCTTCTTTCTTGTTGGGTCATGTAGCCATACTAATTGACCTTTATGATATCGTCTTTGTTTGGCATTTGTATCATAATGTCTCTTTTGGTAATTTGCGACACGACCAATATTTTGTCGTGCAAATTGGTGAATTTGACTTATTTTATGTTTCAGAATATCTGTATAACTGTCACTATCATATTGATCTGTGTTTTGTTCAGGGATTTCCACCATTGCATTTAAAGGTAGTGTTACTTCACGACCAAATAACATTTTATTTGGTGATACTTTAGTTGAGCTGTGCTCAGAACTTCGGTAGGCCATCATCACCAATGGTAGATAATCATCCCAACTTGACTGATCTTTCGAACAGTATGCGGCTAACATGGATAGTATAGTACGGTTACTTCTTTCTATAAGGCCATTGGCTTGTGGTCTTAGACTTGTCGTAAGCGTCTTTTCTATACCAAGGAAATCACAAAGCTCCATTATCAATTGCGACTCAAAGTTTCTGCCTTGATCTGTGTACAATTGTAGTGGTACACCAAATCTTACAACAAAATTATTTACAAATGCTTCAGCAACAGTTCTAGCATCCTGGTTTGGTATTGGGACACTTTCGGTCCATTTTGTGAACCAGTCTGCAATAACTAATATATATTTGTTTCCATTTTTAGAAACCGGAAGTGGACCCAAAATATCCATGGCAACCCTTTCCATAGGCATGCCTACAATATACTGTCCTAATGGTGCTTTATTATTTTCTTTTGACAATTTTCGTGCTGTGCATGTATCACAGGCCTTACAATAGAGCTTAATACTATATGCAACACCAGGCCAGTAGAACCTTGTCTGACCTTAAATAATGTCTTTTCAAACCCAAGATGTCCAGATGTCGGAATATCATGACTGAAATTAATCACATCTTTCTGCCTCGATTTAGGTACAACAAGCTGCCAACCGACTGAACCAGATTCGTCTACATATTTTCGATACAGCATTTGACCGCGAACATTCAATCGGTCCCACTGACGCCAAAGAGTCTTCAGGAATGATGTGCCGCTAGACACCGTAGACCAACTTGGTCTCGATTCAATTTAGCGGGAAATAATGGACCAATATCAGGATCTGACATTTGTTCGGTCTTTATTTCTAAGGCGCTCCAACCATCAAGGCTAATTTGATGGGGTAGTATGTCATCGTCAATAGCTTTTGCAACTTCTTGCCGAGTTGTAACTCTTGATACTTTCTCACTTGGTTTCTCTATATCTTCATCATTATTTTTATTTTCAGCTGTTTCTGTTACATGTTCTTCATTTATGTGCTGCTGTCTGGCACAATTTCTGCAAGGGATTCGCGATAATGCGTCTGCATTACTATGACATTTACCTGGTCTGTGTATCACCACTAGATTATAAGTGCCTAGCTCCTGTAACCAGCGCGCGGTTTGACCTGTTGGAGCATTTAGACTACACATTCAACTTACAGCAGAATTATCAGTTCTAAGTAGGACTTCTTGACCATACAAGTATGAATGAAAATTTTGCAGTGCTACAATCACAGCAAGTAACTCTTTTCTTGTTATACAGTATTGTTGCTCGTGTTTATTCATGGCTTTACTCATGTAAGCAATTACACGTTCTTTACGTCTTGTTCTTGTGACAAGATTGCGCCAACCGATTTATCACTCGCGTCTGTATCGAGAATGAATTTACAATCCATTTTAGGATACGCTAAGACAGGTGCTGTTATTAATGCTTGTTTAAGGGTATCAAATGCATTTTGACACTCTATTGTCCAAATAAATTTTGCTTTCTTTTCACAGAGCTGATGAAGTGGGCGTGCAACACTTGCGAAACCTTGAACAAATTTGCGATAATAGGATGCTAGACCAAAGAAACTTCGGACTTGTTTTGCGTTAACTGGTGTTGGCCAATTCTTGACAACCTCAATTTTACTTTCATCTGTATGGATACCATCTTCAGAAACTGTGTGTCCCAGAAATGTTACTGATTTTTGGAAAAATATGCATTTAGAAGACTTTAATTTCAGATTAGCATCTTGAAGTCTGGAAAAGACATTTTCTAACCTTTTCAAACATTCATCCACAGACTGACCTGGAGTGATGATGTCGTCCATATAAAGAAGTGATTCGACCCACTGGATACCTCTAAGAATATCAGACATGACACGCTGGAATGTTGAAGGTGCATTCACAAGACCGAACGGCATAACACGAAAATGATACAATGCATCAGATGTTGAGAAAGCTGTTTTAAGCTTGTCTTCTGGATCCATTTCAATCTGCCAAAACCCCGAACACAAGTCCATGCAGTTGAACCATTTGGCACCGGCCAATGCATCTAGACATTCATCTACCCTTGGAAGGGGATATGCATCTTTTATGGTTACCTCATTAAGCTTCCTATAGTCAACACAGAATCTGATGGAAACCATCTTTCTTGGTAACAAGGACTATCGGTGACGACCAGGGGCTATTAGATGGTTCAATAATACCTTTTGCTAACATTCGCTCAATTTCATCTTTTTCGCCTTGACGTTTATTGAATGGTTGTCGCTAGGGTTGTTGTCTTATTGGTACCGCATTGCCTGTATTAATTTTGTGTTTGACTCGATTTGTACAACCCAGATCATCTATGGATGACACAAATATATCTTTATACTTGAACAGAAGCATCTCTAGTCGCTGCTTATCGGTATCATCTAAATAGACAGAACTTTGATTTAGTAAGTCCTGTAAATGATCTTGTAACTTACCATCCGCATTATCTGTATGACTTTCGGCAGATATTTTTGCGCATCCATGAACACTGTCTTGGTTTTCATCATTTTCATATTTTTCTTCATATGAAGACTTACAGCTACCTATATTCAAACCTTTATGAAGTGTTACACTATCATCACTTTCATTTATTACACCAATACCAATTTCTGCTTTACAAGGATCAACCACTCCTTCGATTATTTTTATACCTTTATTTGCTTGAACACCTACGTCATTTTCAATAAAACCAGACTTGGAAAGTTTATCACTGCTTGGTATTCTGACTTTAACATATGCGATTGATAGAGACTCTACCTCAACACTTTCCATAACAATAACACGACATACCGTTTCAGCTTCACCACTTGTAAAACACTGTATGTTTTCTCCAGTACGCAATCGTAATTTCAAAGCATCCATATCCCAGTTTCGAACATGTTTCAAAATAAAATCTTGTCCAATGATACCTTCAGCAGTAATGTCACATACTATAATTGGATGTTCAATTTTAACTTGACCAAGTGTAATGTTGAAATTGCTTTTACCATATACCTTAATATTTGAACCATTTATACCCTGAATTTGCATATTCTTTTCAGGTAAAAACTTAATATTAAGCTTATCAAATGTTTCTTTAGAAATAAGAGTTGCTGTGCTACCACTGTCAAGTAAGAAATTGATAGATTTACCATTTACATTCCCTGTTATATACAAGCCATATCAAATTTTGTAGTATCATTAACTTTACTTTCACTTTGAGGTCTTTTTATTTCAGTTGGTGTCCTCTCTCGACCTACAGGGAGGACTCTTCGCCGTTTCCCGACATTTGATTTGATTTGCCTTTTAAGTTGGTATCATTCATCTTCAATTTATGTTGGTTAGGGCAATCCCTAATGAAATGATCTGGTGACTGACAATTGAAACATGTCCTTGGTACATTCAGTTGTTTCCCTTGTCTCCTTTCAATCTTATCAAGTCTATATTGAATAGACTTCAAGGTTTTATAAGTTCATCACTGCTATTTACATAGGATCTGTCCCATCTGCTTGAGGATTTATATGATGAGTCTGGTAGTGACTCATTGACTTGGCGAACAACATCTCGGCGTCTGTTATGACTTGCGTTATCACCCAATAATTCTTCATATCTTTCTACAACCTCTACAGCAGCTGTGATTGTTTTACAATCACGGTCCATAACTCTGCATCTCATCTCAACTGAAAGAGCTTTATAGAATTGTTGAAGTGCCAGCATTTCTTGAGCTTCAGGTTCTAAATTGCTGTAAGCTTTTCTTGCCAGTAGCATGAGGTCATCACCAAAGGCTGCAATAGATTCAACATATAATTTTGTACGTGACTGGAATTTCGACAGCCATCTTGTCTGTTGTCGCGCACTACCAAACCTTTGTTCAAGCGATATAATAAGTCCATGATAACTGCGTTTCTGGACAGCAGGAAGACTTGTATAGAAAATACGCGCTTGACCTTTCAGACTAGCAGCTAGAGTTAGAAGCATTTCTTTCTCATTCCATTGTCCTAATTCAGCACAGTCCTCAAAATGTGATATATACTGCTCCCAATCTTCCTCACCAGTAAATGGATCAGGTTTAATTACAATTGAAGGCCTTTGAGACCTGTTACAACAATGAAATTGTCTGTCATATCTATTATGTCTGTCATACTGTTCATCATCTTGTTGACCTCTTATTTGACGCCTAGGAGAATCATTAACATTCTCATGGTCACCTTGACCAAGATTAAACTCAACCTCAGAATCTGAATTATCCATTTTATTTTGTTTTTAATTTCAAAAACTCAAAAAAATATATCAGTGGCCAAACCTGCCGCGCAGGGAGCTTTCCAGGGCCTAAACCTTAGACCATATATATTTGTACCATAAAAAAAATTCATAAAGCTTTATAAATTTTGCTTTGGCTTCTTATCAACCCTAACTTAAAGATGCACCATTAATAACAGTAAACAAATAAGTTCAATATCACTGTTTTATAGGTTTACACTTTCAAATGCTTAATGATCAATAGTTTATAATCTGTTTCACTGTAAGGTTTTTGATATTAGTCAGAACTAAAATCGGCACTTCTGACACCAAAATGTTACCGTTGTCACTGTTGAAATGATTTTGTCAGGATCACTTTTAAGGCTACTGAAGTTAAATGGTACGGTAATTTACCATAAAACTTAATCAATGAAAAAGAATATAAACACTTGAAAATACCAAAACGCTCAAGTACAGTTACTCTTATTTATTAAGATCTTCTGTTAAATAAATGCATAAAACAGGATAATTAAATACTGTAAAAACATGTAAATTATTGCCCTTGGTATAGTTATTGTAGATCTAATGAGTTCGTCATGTAAAGTTGTTAAAGAAGGGGTTATATGAACGTCTTTCGCATAAATTACAGTAAAAGTCTTCTAGCGGAATATTTATTTAGCAGAATGTTCAAGTTTTAACGGCCGGATTTCCGTTGTTTGGCGGAGTTTTAGTTAGGGTTGAGCTACTGTTCAAATAATTACCTTGTTAGTCCGTGTTTCACGGTTGGAAAAGCTGCTCAACTGAATTGAGCGTCTGTATTTATAGACTTTGGCGTGTTAATTCCGAAATGAAATTTGCCCGCCGCTAAAACATTCAAAAGTACTCTTATCCAATAAGATTCGACAACGGAATTAGTTAACCAATCACAGCGTTCCGCTAAACATAGCACAGTCATGGGTCATACGCCGTCAGACAAAATAGATCCGTCAAGGATCCGTTAAAATGTTATTATTCTTTTATAGAATAATAAAGACATAAAATATCGGCAGATTTTTATATAATAGTCACTCTTTTTCCAAAATATGATTATGGTAGTTTCGTTGCATTACAGTACTTTCTCGGAATTTGGCCGGATATGGAACTTATTTCCTGAATCTGTCAGCTAGAAAATGTAAATAATACACATCTTTGTGTTATAGTGACACTTTTAGTGTATACTTTCTGCATCTATTGTAATGGAATAACAGTTCAGGTATATTTCTACATATCTGATCGTTATTATTGTTATTCTTTGGTCAGTTGAGTATCTATGCTCAATTGTCAGGTTATTTCGCGACCCGGATCATGTTCACATAGGTCTTAACGATATTTTCAATGGTCCTTTAACTCGAATCATTGAATATTTATACTGTTTACTGTTATATATATAGTTGATAAACAACCACACAAATCACGGAAATTACAGAGCAGAATTCAAGTAAAGGAAAGGTAAAATCTCGTCAAAATGTCAAATTGTTTACATGTCTATCCATAACAGTATCTTTTGGATGGGGGGCGGCGCCGAAAATAATGCTTATATTTTTTAGCAACATTTCTCAAACGAAAACATGTGTTTGGGGCCCCCAATAGGACATTTTTTCACTATTTTAGACCTAAAAAAAGGGGGGGGGGGTCGAAAGTGCGTTGTTTCGCGTATATATGAGGTAAAGGGTTAAGAAAATCTTAACCTGGACCGTGCAATTTTAAATCAAAAATCTGCAAATAATAAATAGGAACGACTATACAGCTCTTTAACCATATCTAATTAATTTAAAGATCAACAAGGCAAAGGTCTTCCTGCGATGACACGCGCCCCAGGCCGTGCCAGATGTACTCCTGACCATCGACTTCCCAGGGGCGGTCGGGAGTCAGGAGTACCCCCGACTTCACGATGAGCCCTATACAAAGGTGTCGGAGGTCACAGTTTTCGCGATCTTATATAATCTAATTAGGGAATGGCTGTATCGAATGCCAAAAGAAGAAAACATTTCTTTTGTATACTGTGGATAGAAATGACACATTTTATAAATTGAAAAATGACATTAGATTTTGAAACAGGGAAGTGGAGTTGATAAGTACTTCATTACCTAACCAGCATCTTCTGACATTTCCTTTAGAAATGGTCTAATTAAAATGTGGGAAACTATAAATTTGTGCCACTAGGTGTCCCCAAACGAAACAGTGACGCAGCACTTCTGATGTTCGGAAAAAAGAAAGTTATATTTTTATAATTACACATTTGTCAATGACTTAAATTCTACTTAGTATACACTTAACAAATTTCCCTAATTTTAGTCATTCTTGTTTATTATTAGTATTCATTAATTCAGATGTTTTAATAATAGTTGGTCTTCTATAATAATAAGGTTTTAAGAAGTGCTTGCGCTCATTTTCAAAGATTCTGCATGACGTACATAGTCTATTATTTAATTGAATTCTTGTCCAGTTTCCGGTTTCTATTGGAAGATGGTGGATCGTATCAATGAAAAAAGAATTCTTGGCCTTGGGAAGGATAAGAATGAATCTCTCTCTCCCTCTAATTTGCATTTAAAAAGTTTATAGAAGCTAGCCTTAGTAGAATTTTCTACATAAGCATATCATTCGTTAATAAACAAATCTTTAATTTTTGTCGTAATGAAAGTTTAACCCATTTACTGTTTGGGAAATGATGGTTCGTCCATATGTGTATCATTCCACATTTGGTAAAAATTTCCTTCATATTATAAAACCAATGATGTTTTCAAAACCTCATATTTCAGATCCATAAAAAAATATAGGTTTGTTGGTTTTATTGAACATATCAATCTGTAAATTATCTGTTTGAATTTTTAATTAAGATACACATAGGGCGAGTTGGTTGTGAAGATAAATGTTTCTTACAATTAAAAAGAGACCCGCTTTTACTAAAATATATTCCAAAGTACTTATTATCTTGCACTATTTCTTACTGTTGGTTTTTAAATGAAAACTGATATTGAAGGCATTCTTCCTTTTGAGAAAATTAAATTTTTGGGTTTTTCAATGTTTACGTTTATCTTCCAAGTATCCAATATTCTACGTATACATCAAGAGAGTTTTTTATTCACCTTCAATGTAAGCTATATTTTCTGGGATCAGAATGATTTAATTTTCTTAATTTTCCTATAATTTTATTATAAGATTTATTATAAAAAAAGTTTCATGGTTTCTTTATACATTTTACATTTTGCTTTAATGTTTTCTTTATTTGTATCTGATTTTCGGAGTTTATAAAGATATTTTGCCTTATGAAATTGTTTACGCTAAGTTTTACATGTATGCCCAAACCACGCCGATGAATCTTCATTATTGATGTTTTTATTTTTGCGCACAAAATGATGTTTTAGATGATCGAAGAAATAAAGAAGCAATATCTGATGTGATATTTTCAACAGTTTATTGGTTAAAATTTTCTTTGATTTCCTGATTATCTAAGTTATCTGATTTTCTACATACTTCATTCAAATCTATATTATTATTATTAACTTCATCATCTTCATCACTATTGTTATACATGTAATTATCATCGTTATTATTGTCATCGTAATTGCTATTATTATTACTTCTATTATACATACAATACAAATAACTTTATTGCGAATAAAACATTATTACAATGTATATAGCAAAACAAAACATATATGTACATTCATGAAAATGAGATCTGACATGGAATGAAAATATAATAATAACACTATTTCCTGAAAGGTCTTGAAATACTGAGGAAATGGCAGGTTGCGTGGCAGTTAGAGCTATTATTAACGAAAAGATCTAGTTGTTCTTTTCCAAATGGCACTGTTCTTATATAATTTTAAAGAAAATGTGTCAGAAATTTAAAGAATATAATTCTATCTTTGCTCTTATAGTATTGTAGCCGTAAATTAAGTACTCAGCAAAATGTAATGCCGTAACCTCCGACAAAAAAAAAACACAACAGTTTATAATAGTGGCTGGCAATTGATTGATTATGAATATAAAGATAATATTGTAAATTACGCTACAGAAAGTCACACACATATATACAAAATGTTGTAAAATTAACATTGAATTCAACAGTTCTAAACAGTATATGATGGTGATATGAAGTTGGAATTAACATATTACCTTATTATATAATACATGTTATAGTAACAAAAATACATGAGAGACTCTGTTAACTTAGTGTAGAAGAAAAATAACAACGCATATGTTCGGTAAAATGCGCAACACAGTTCTAGATAACTAAAAACATAAAACATGTACTAAATGTCTGTCAATAATTGATATTGGGCTTTTAAACAATGTCTGTTACAAAAGAGAAATCGACACTCCATGATAGAATTTAGAATCGCATAAATAAACAAGACTAAGAAATTAACAGTATTATCCTGGTCCATTCGATTGGGAACCAGTTACCATTTCTTATATTTAAATGGTTGGGCCATTCACAATTAGACAGGTTACCTCTAATGGGTGATAATATGCCATTTTTACAAATTGATTATACGAGGGTTGTTCGGAAAGTTTTGAGACTGGGTCAATATTTAGCGTTGGAAAAGATAAAATCAAACAAGAGTTTACTATGTATTACTTTAATACCTCATCTATTATAGTGTAAAATTTCATAACAATAGCTTCATGTATACAAAAGCTACAAAGCGTTAGGCACAGACACTACCGGTGACCCGGCGCACGCAACGACGTTATCCGACGTTGCCGTTATTTCAGTTTGATCCTGATCTTGATCCTGATCCTTAAATCTTTGTGAACACGGGGCCTGAGTTTAACGTCGCCGTAGAAAAGTCAACTGCTACTCCTTTTCAAAGTATCTTCCTTCACAACGTACACATTTCTCATGCCTCGTAACCCACTTGGCGAATACATTTCTATACCAGTCAGATTTAAATGTTGCAATAAGGGTGAGTAGGGTGGGTGAGCGATGCGGTTAAACCCGAGAACATCAAGTTCCAGAGAAGTGGCAGATGCTGTATGCGCAGGCGCATTGTCTTGATGTAGGTAGATGTTCTCCAGATTCGCAAGCATTTCCGGCCGCTTCTTACGGATAGCGTTGATCAGTTCCCGTCTGATTACCTTAAACAGAAATATCGGAGCTCGTACTTAATACAGATACAGGTGAATTAATTTCAAATAATTATTTTAATAATTAAGTAAGTAATCAATTTAATTATCTATATTATTCATATATTTATTTTTAATTATTTTCATGTTAAATAAAGTTAACATAATTACTCACCCTGCAGTAATAGTCAGCGTTCACCGTCTCTCCCTTCGGTACAGCATGTGTTAACAGCATCCCCTTCCGGTCCATGAATAGAATAAACATATGTTTCCCAACGGATTTGGTTACACGTGCTTTCTTCGGGGGTGGAGACGACGTGTGCTTCCAAACTGAAGACTGCGACTTTGTTTCTGGGTCGTAGTAGTAAAACCAGGACTCGTCGGTGGTAATAATTCTGTCTAAGAACGCGTCGCCTTCTCTCTGGTATGAACGTAGAAACTGTCGAGATGCTTTTACTCGGTTTTCTTCCTGATCAGCCGTCAATAATCTCGGTACCCAACGGGCCGAAACCCGAGACATTGCAAGTGTCTCAGTTAACATTTTGTGAGCAGTTGCCGTACCTACATCACAAACTTCTGCAACTTCTCTTACTGTTATGCGACGGTCGCACTGAAGCGCGTTTCTTGCAAGTGTCAGTTTATCGTCGATGACGGATGGGCGACCGCTCCTTTCCTTGTCTTTTGTTGACTTTCTGCCATCCCGAAACTCTTTATGCCATCTAAATACCAATGGTCGACTAACAGTACGTCCGTTGTTTGCCTGTTCTAGAAGTTGCTTAGTTTCTGTTGGCGTTTTCCCAAGATTAACGCAAAACTTAATAAAAACACGCTGTTCCTCTTTTGACGGTGTTTCCATAGTCGTTGTCTTGTCGCGCACGTATTGCTATAATGATCTGCGGTAACGGCTTAAACAACTAGCGGAAATGACGTCCTTAAGTTGGAAGTGACGTCATAAAATTTTCGTGACGTTTGGCGCAATTTTAGGGGCTCTTTTTATTCAGTAAGAAAACTTATAACAAGAAAATAGTCCGTGCGCCAGGATGCGTAGACAGGTGTTGCTATGGAAACGATTATATGTCGTATAGTAGCGTTACAACGTTTTAAAGACATAACTCGGATAAATAACATATTAAGCTATAATTTGTATTAAATAATATTCGCAGCTGTAATTAGAAACAGAGAAAATCATATTGTCTCAAAACTTTCCGAACAACCCTCGTATATACCGTAAAAACTGCAAAACAAAAACAAACAGGCGTTTACATACTGACATGTTAATAAAATTTTATAATACTGAACGTTTGTAACGTCAATTGGGATTGGATTATCGTGATGTTATTTATATGAAACCTTATAATACTGCACGCTTGTAACGTCGCCTTTCATTGGATAATCGTGACGTTGATATAGTTTTATATACTCTCGCTTTATTACTCTAAAAATGATACTTGCTGTATTACAAATTCGTTATAAATAATTCTAATAGGTTATATGATCGTATATTAACGGTTGCTTGTAATATAACCCTCGCCTAGCGTTTATATAGGGCCATATAACCTGTCAAAATCTTAATAACTAATAATGTAAACGTCACGATAAACCACTGAAAAGCGACGTTACAAACGTGCAGTATTATACAGGTTTTTTTTATAATACTGTATAGTACGTTTCCAACGTCGCTTTTCATTGGATAATCGTGACGTTTATATAGTTCTTGTCGATTCATAAAGTAATCATACTTTTTTCTCTAAAATATAATGATTGCTGTGTTATAAATTCGTTATAAAGATTGCTGAAAGGTTATATAACCGTATATAAACCTTAACCTAGCGGCTCGGATTATATTTACAAATAGCCGTTTATATAGGGCCATATAATCTGTCAAAAATCTTTATAATCTATAATATATACCAATTATTGTAATGAATAATTCAAATGGTAGTGAACATCGGACAAAAATGTGAACCGTTATAAAAGCTGACAGCTAACACAACTAGCGTCATTTTGTAGAGATAAATTTTGATTATGATAGAAAAATTGCCACATTCTTTACAAACTTGATAACGTTCCTATTGTTAAATTGGCTAGATTAGACTATAAAAGTCTTTTATTAACCGTGTTACAGATATAACTTAAACCATATTATTTTATAAACACGATAAGATATTGTCTCATTCTTTGCAAACTCGATAACGTTTCTAAAGCTAGATTTGTTAGATTAGACTTTAGTCTATTATTTACGATATAAGATATATCTTAGTTATTACTTATAAACACGACAACATAAAGTCAGACAGGTTGTTAACTGATACATGTACACTGTTAAATAATGTATGAACTGAGCTTAAATGTTTTAATTGTTAGTAGATATAATTATTACTTATATAGATATAACACATGACTTTTAAATTGTTTGTAAAATATTCCATCGACCCAGCCAATGTTACATTATTTGTAAGAACACATGGACTTACATTTATGACATTTCCCATTGGCTTGCTTTATGACATAACGCTTCCCTAGACATATCATCTCTCAAATAAAAAGTTAGCGTTCAATATATCAGAATGATATTGTAATTATCATAAACTTCCTTTCTGATCACTCTTATTGTATCAAATGTTTTCATTTTATACTATCAAATCCAACAAAGACGAACAGACATTCTGCCACGAAGTCATCATTGTGTAATCTTGGTTTTCAAAAGCCCAAAGTACTCTGACGTTACTTTTGAAGAGAGATTTCATCACTGGTGTCATTAATGACTCGTCAACCATTCCTTTTATGAAAAGTACGATTGGTTTTTGAAGTCGATAAGCCATATCTAATTCATTGTGACAATAAGGACTTGAGTTGTAATTATCTGACACAACCACAATGAAGGCCGAAGCTCTTTCTATACACAGTGATATTTCGTCCAAAATCCCGAAACCTGGTCTCAGATATAGATCACCTGTACATATCAAGTTTCTGTCTATACCGGTCATTTGTTGGAGAGTTTCATTGAAATCATCAATCAAAGAGTTATCTACAAAATCTTTGTCCTCACTGCTGTATGAAAGAAATGCAACAAATTCGCTTTGACCTTGACCTTCTTGTAGCCTGTTTACTAATTCTCCTCTTTTCTTTCTGTAAGTAGCTCGTTCACGGCGTTTGAATACAACCAATATGACTACTAAAACAATAATAATAGTAAATCCCACAGATAAAGTGGTTGATATAATCATGACCCTCCGTTTACAAATGTTGTTGACATCATTCAATGTATGTTTATCTATTTTCCGTCTTGTATTCTTTAAGGTAGTACAAGCAAGATTTGGTGCGGAAATACTCACAGAGTTTGTATGTGTTAACCAGTAGATAAATTGTTTTGCCTCACAGTTTGAACATGATATAGGGTTATTCCCAAGATCCAAAGTCCATGTTGTGTTTCCTAGTGTGTTGAATATACTGTTAAGGTTATTGATCGAAAGAGTGTTTAAGATTTTTATCCTGTTAAATTGAAGATTAAGAACCTTCAGTTTGTACAGATGTTTTAATGTGAATGTCACTTGCTCCAGTTCATTATGAGAACAGTCTATCAGTTCAAGGCCACGATTTTCAGTGAAAAGATTTTCCGGTATAACTTGAAGTCGATTAAATGATAAGTTAATAGAAATTAGACAAGAAAGTGATTGGAACAGTTGCTGAAACAACAAATGGTTTTCTTTTGCCATTTTATGTAACTTGTTGTTTGACAAGTCAAGTTTTTCAAGGTTAGGGGCACATCCTAATATACTAGGATGAAGAAATTCCATTTGGTTTCCAGCTGCATTTATGTGCTTTATTGTATTAACTTTATTTCTGGGGCATTCGGTCTTGACATCTAAATGTTTAACATTATTATTCTTTATTATAAATTCTTCAATTTTCACGTGAAATGGTACATCAGCTATGTATGTGGAGTTTTCAATATGAATTGATCCTGGATCATTTATACGGGAAGTCATGTTGACTATTTTAGGATAAAAAAAATAATTCCACGATTTAGGAAATTCGGAATATTTCCATGTCATGTTGACAAATCTTGTGGTTGGAATTAACCAAGATACTGGTACATGACACATATCAAACATATTGATATTCTTTAACCTTTGAACTTCACTTTTGTTACCATATATAAAGTTTGATGCTGTACTATGAGATATATTCACATTTTTCAATGTTTGTATGTATTGTAAACTAGCGGCTGTGTTTATTTCTGTGATTTTTGTATAACTGAATTCTAGAGATGTTATTTGTTTATCACCAAGTGCCTCGGCAAATTTTGTGTCAAAACTGATTCCTCCATTGTAGATATTTAAATTTGATGCCTTCAAAGTTTCCAAGCTTGGAAGTTTATTTGACCCTGTAAAACTTTTTACAAGTTCTGTCAGATTTACATGAACGCATTCACTTAAATCTAAGAATTTTAGATTGTCAAGTCCTACAAAAAGATCTGAATCTAGCTGAATCTGTGTTTGAAGATTCATATGTAACTCTCGAAGTGATTTCAATCCGATGAAACACTTCTCCATGAAAATGATTTCTGAAAGTGGTTCATGATCACTTCCCTGTAACTGAAGTTCAGTTACATCTTCCCAGTTTTTTGACATAAAGTATGAACTATTGAATTCAAATGTTTCGTTTTTCCCAAAAAAACCTATGATTCTAACACGCGTGAATCCATTTGGAATATCCTTTGGAATATAATTACATTGTAGTGTTCTTGTATCCACTTCATTACATTCATAGTTTATAGCACCTACAGTCGACCAGACAATAAATATTATTGCGAAGAAATATATTAAATCCATGTTGTTGCTTTTTTCCCACAATATTTAAACAATTACAGTCGGGGCCTTCTTAAAGAGGAAGAAGAGTTATAATTGTACATGCCATCTAGAATATTTCACATTAAAACTGGGAACAAAAAAATCAACAAGGAAGTACGACATTCAATTATACCTATCGACTTGTAAAGTACAAATGAGAATTTTAATACGTATTAACGTCATATTATCTATTTTCAAACACAATCTGTTTTGAATGTATAGGCAGTGATGCTTGACAATCCATTTTAACTATTGTATGAAAGTATATAGCGGATGTATTTACATTATCTTTTTTTACTCAATTTGTATTGTTCTACTTTCTTATTGGTTAATTGTGTTTGCTAATCATAATTAAGCTTTAGCTATGTTATGTTTTTAGTTCTGTTCATCTTGTACAATGTCATTAATATGTAACGCCTGTAAAGGCCCATATTCTATTCTCCTACTCTATTCTTTTCTATTCTATTTTATTCTATTCTATTCTATTCTATTATTACATTACATTACATTTGTATATATACCAATTGTTGTAATGAATAAATCAAATAGCAGCGAACATCGGACAAAAACAAAAATCTATCCTCCATCTGATTTCAGATTTAATTGTTAAGTAATGAATCACGTTTCCCCGGATGTTTTTGTAGTGTTTTTTTTCATCTTTTGTTTTGCATTATATCGCCTTTTGATTACGTCTTTTGATTCTGCGTTTTTTAAGAAATAATATATCCCAAACAATGATTTTATAGCTATATAAAATCACTGTTTGGAGTTCGGGTGTGATATATTATATTGCGAGGGTTTAAAGAACATACTCCACATTGCATAACAGTCACAAAACACCACACATCAACAGTAACAATGAAGAGGTTTTCCGGTGCCTTGCGCTGCTTAATATTTCATTTCAATTTTGTTATAAATTATATCATATAGGTCAAGATACTTTATTTCATTTACAATTAAATAAGTTGTTGATATATTTTAACAATATATACATGTAGTAAAAAAATAAAAAGAAAAAAAAAGAAGCGTTTTTGGTATTATTCTATTTTATTGACAGTGTATTTCTAATTTGTTATGTTTCTACATAATTCAATAACAGTATTCATCCTACACTTAATATACAACAACCGTTTTTGGACGGTCCGGTTGCTGACTATTGTAAGGAGGTATATTTTGTTTTTCAAATAGTTTATAAAATTTGAAACATTTAATGTGACATTATGTTTATTTTTCGGTGTCAACTTGATGCGAATTAACTTTATACTTCAAAAGACTGACTATTTTAATGGTGAATGACCAATAACTGATAATTACAAAAGTTTAGGATAAATTGTAAAAAAGCCTTAAATATAAAAAGACTACCCCAATCTTTTTATCAACAGAGCATTTCGCCTCGTGTGATTTATTAACATGAAATTGGAAATAAATATGAAAAATGAAAACCTTTTGACATTTTTAAATTTTGAACTAAGTATATTATTGACTTTTTGAAAATACATGTAATAAAAAACATGCCTAGAGCTATTAACATTAAATTCAGGCGACTTAATTCCCACTTTACCATCATATACTTATTAAAGAATAAAATATTCAACAGATAACTCACACAAGTCTCTTTGCATAAACATGTTGTAGTTGCCTACCCTTTTTAGTTTCACAATCGATTTCAAACTTCAAATACGTATATGTTCCTTATCAATAACTACATGTATATCACATGTGATAAACGTTCTTAACACCTGTACCAATTTTTTCCATAAATATCTCAGTATTGAACTTAATAATATTATTTGTTTGACTTAGATCATCTAAAAACAAAGTTGTCATCGTAAGCTATTGTGATCGCAATTTGACCGGCTTACATCTTCTGTCAGTGTGGGCAAACATCATCTGGTTTATGAGTTTCGTTACATTCATTTTCTTTTATTTTGTTAAAAAAGAAGAAACCCACATAAACCGTTGGTTTGAATGGAAATTTTCACTGGATTATGAGCCTTCGACTGTTGAAACGATATCTCTAACGAAACCCTTTGGCCAAATTTGATGAAACTTACCTGTGATGCTGTTAGAATGAAACTCTATCAAAACAAAGGTGTATGGCTCATTAAATGTTCACAAACTATGTATTTGATGGTAGAAAACATTTACCCTAAGTCAGAAATGAATTCTAAGTCCATTCCCATTACACTATATACTAATATATAGACAAGGGTAACAACCCATAAGAAGGTGTCTATGCCCAATCAGGGCTTTTACCCTGCAGTTTTTTATACGATATAGCATAAATAAAAAGGAATTATGCAATATGTAGTCGAATAATTTATCTATCGAACCAATTTTAAACTTTCCTTATATCTCTTATACTTAACGAGTACTGGCCGCAAAAGTAACAAAAAACTATTCATTTACGCTAGGTCGACATCGATCGTGGTTACGCAGGCAACACAAAGTTACACGACTGTTGCAATCTTTAGAGATAATATCACAAGCATTTACCATGCTGGGCAATTAAAAGTCATAAAAGTAATCAAAATATTCCAATAACCTATAATGACAATATGATATAAAGTCATCTGCGGCTTCAGAATATTTCCACGTTGAAATTTCTATAAGAACACCACCATCTTGGCGAATATAAACAACTGTCATCTGATTGGTCGTTTTTTTTCCCCGGAAATTTACAGGTATATGTTCGGGAAATGAATCCATAGAATAAAAATAGAAGAACCCAATATATTTCCATCAAATAGAATTTATTTACATTATTGCACTAACATGAACATATAATGTAAGAAAAAGATCAATTTCAATTAAAAAAAAGTTACTATCACAGATTTTACGTCAGAATTTATGATTTGTCCAGCTAAGATAGGCGCGTAATTATGTTTGTCTCTCTTTCTAAGGAGAAAATCTCGCTCTTCCTTGTTGCTATGACGACGTCTCCATGCAACAACACTTATTACAGACACAAATGCTACAATCAGAACACCTGCTACAGTGGCGATGATTGTCATTGAAACAGAGCTTGCAATTTGAGTCTGCAATTCTCTTGTAATTTTGTTGTGATTAATGCTTCCGAGGGATCACATTGTTTCCAGATTTTTATACTTCACAACAGCAGGTGTCCAGCTGTAAAAAGTTGCCCCATACTTCACTTTAGTGTTGTTATATTTTTCTGGTCCTTCGGGATCATTGATGCCAGCACTATTAAGTGTTGAGAATTGAGTACCGCTCAAGCCGGTGCTAGGGGGCGTGAGGGATGTTGCACTTCTTCAGTATCCCTCATGTACAGACTCAATCAAACCGAGTCTGCAATTCTCTTGTAATTTTGTTGTGATTAATGCTTCCGAGGGATCACATTGTTTCCAGATTTGGTTCTGATTGGTTTGATGAACTGCCAGAGCCAGCGTTCGAACTGTCAACTTCGCTTACAAATTTCCCAAGATAATCCCCAAATGTGCCTGTATTATCACTATTCTTGTAGGTAAAAAAGTATGGTGATTCCTATAAGATAAAATTGAACAATTATTGTTACACTTACATATTTACAAAAACGTTGTAATTATGTATATATAAAGCATATATATATGATGGTATTAATTGAGAAAATATGGAATTAAAGTAAACGAAGCGGTTGTAAAGTTTCTATCTTTCTTGCACTTTCCAAAATACCACTCTGCTACTCGTATTTGTTTAATAATTATAACAACAACAACAACAACAACAAAAACAGCAACAACAATTAAACCAATTATGAGCCTTTCCAGCTACCATAAGGAGAATCAATGTTTCGGCCTTCTGGTTTAACGTTCGAAAAGTTGATCATTTAGTCTTCCAAATAGGTAATAGGAATAAATACCATATCACCGACATGAAACTAAATGACAACCGGCGAAATATGGGTAAAATAATTCCGCTTTAAAAAAAACAACAAAGAGATTAGTCAGAAATACTTACGCCACTTGGACACTCCACTTTTTCTCCAGGTGTCCATTTTGTGCGTTTCTTCCCGAATGGTTCAATCTGTAAAAGTATAGTGTTTATTCACATGACTGAATGTCACTTTTCCATTAAAACTACACAAGTGGCATAAATCACGTATACCACCACATTCCGCTGTTTAGTCACACAAAGGATGAAAAGTGAGACAGCAGGCTAGCGTGACAAAGGGGCGGAAGGACAGGCGAACGGGCAAACCTACATGTATATGCATTATTATGTTAAAACATGTAAAAGCAATCATATGCTCCTACAATAAGATGTACATGTACAGCCGTTTGGGTTATCTTTCAAACAAGAGTTTTCTCTTACGTATGCTAGACCTTATCCAACCCTTAGCTTGTTCAAAGACCTGCTTGCGACAAATTCTACCTTTGCAACCAGTACAGACCAAGATCAGCCAGCACATCCGTGTCGTCTGATCATGGTTCGCACTGTTATCTATTCGGTCACATATCGTTATACTGGAACCACCCAAGTTGAAAAAAGGCCAATTGAAGAAACTAAAAATACCACTTAATATGTATACGCAACAATTATGTCGTGCTGAACGATCTTCAAGGATCGAAAATATAACATCTTTGATTAAATGTACTGGATAACTTGACATAAAAAGTCAAAGTTGACATATGGATACGTCAAAGGAATGTGCAGGTCAAGTTCGAATTTGGTCATGGTTCGATGATTTTGTTGATGAGTTATGCCTCTTTAACTTCGAACAAGAGGACATTTTCAGTTTCCGTTAATTATATCCCCAACAGTTGTATATATTCAACTCAAATTTATATGGATATGTCATAGGAATACGCTGGTCAAGTTCGAATTTGGTGATTGTTTGATGATTTCTGGCAGAGTTGTACCTTTTGAACTTTTGGAAAAAAGGTTTCCCCAACAGGAATACACTTTCAATTTAAATTCGACATACTGATACATCTTAGGAGTTTGAATTCGGTCATGGACAAAGTTATCTCTCTTGAACGTTGGAAAAAAATTGAACACTCTTACTTTTGTGGAAACGGATGTAGTCATTATCTTGGCTACAAATATGCAATATGAAATTTGCAAACGGTTATCACTGAATAGTTCCATGGCCTTGATCTTTGTATAAAAATGGATTGTGGTGTGAACATTGAATAGTTGAGAGGCTTTGAACTTAGAATAAAAAATAAAATTGTTTTAAGAAAAATGTTTTTTTTTTTTTGTATTGTTTCAAACAAATTTATGAAATTATAGATGACTTTTTTTGTTTTTCTGCGTTCGAGGCTTTTTAATTGTAATAAACTTGTTCTTACATTTTGTAATTACTTTTTCCGATTTTTGTCCTGGTAGATACATGATTTTTAAATCCGCCCATTATATAATATTTGATAAAGTAGGAATCAACCATTTCAATTTCTCGTCGTAGCAAATCAATCCAGACTGGAGGGAGAAGAATATTAGAAGGACGATTAAACAAAATTTAAAAAAGAAAGGATTTACAGTTTGTTGATAAGTATTCTGTAACCAGATTTGGACTCGTATCATTTATTTCAAAGTCATTCCGACGTTTATATAGGTTATATCTTCAGAAAGTAAAAAATAATTATCACCCATACCTTCCTATTTTGATCTACCTCGTCTCTCACAATTTAATTTGTTATGCTAAATACTTAATTATATTAATATTTATATTTAAGAATGTCTTAACATAAGCCAACGATTTTGGGTGATTTAGAATTTGTTCATAATATGTTTAATTTCTTTTCCAACTTTGGGTCATAAATGTTGTATATTGAGGCTGGGCAATCAAAATTCCCATTCCATCAAAAAGTAATGATTTGTACTATTGCACTTTGTAATGTTGCTGTGATGTACGTGAAAAACTTTATTAATAAATTATTTTTTTCGGATTATTTCACAGCGAATGCGCCTGTATGAGTGCGTTTTATAAAAAAATGGTCATCTTAAAAAACTCGATTTCTAGTAGATTTAACGAAACGTGTATTACTTAAGATTTAACAGAAATCTGTTGAAGCATATAATTTTATAAACACTATTACAGGAAGTTAGTTTTACATATATATATATCTTAACATGTTTAGACTGTTTAAAAATATCTGAAATTGAAATTTGTATTAGCTTTAAAGTTTATAAATAACTTAAAAATATAACACTGGGCTTTTACAAAGATTGTAAATATTTGCCATTGTAACGACGAATGTTATATCGATTCATGTCATATGGGACTAAAATTTTTTACTAACATATTAACATTTCCCAGTGGCTAGCTTTATGGCATAACGCTTCCCTACAATTTTTTATAAATGTTATGTACAAGACGATACGAAATGACAACTTCGGAAAACAACCTTATTTATATTAAAATAATCACAAGATTTAAAAGTTGCCCTTTCAAAAATTATGTTTATCAGAATGATAATGGAATATGTTTTTAAAAATTTCAATTTTCTTTATGATCATCTTATTGTTCAAATTTTTATTCATTTGTATTATAAATCAACAAAGACGAACAGACTTCTTTGCCAGAAGTCTTCATGTGTAATTCTTGGTTTTCAAAAAGCTCAAAGTTACTCTGAGTTATTTTGAAAAGAGAGATTTATACTGGTGTCATTAATGACTCGTCACCTTTTTTTATGAAAAGTACGATTGTTTTTGAAAAGTCGATAAGCCCGATATTAATTCTTGTAAATAAGGATTGAGTTTAAACTATCTGACACAACCGAATGAAAGCCGATGCTTCTTTTATACACTGTGATATTTCGTCCAAAATCCTAAAACCTGGTCTCAGATATAGGTCACCTGTACATATCAAGTTTCTGTCTATACCAGTCATATGTTGGAGAGTTTCATTGAAGTCATCAATCAAAAAGTTATCAACAAAATCTTTGTCCTCGCTGCTGTATGAAAGAAATGCAACAAATTCGTTTTGACCTTGACCTTCTAGTAGCTTGTTTACTAATTCTCCTCTCTTCATTCTTTCATTAGCTCGCTTACGACGTTTGTATACAACCAATATGACTATAAGAACAATAATAATAGTAAATCCCACAGATAAAGTGGTTGAAATAATCATGACCCTCCGTTTACAAATGTTGTTGACATCATTTAATGTATGTTTATCTACTTTCCGTCTTTTATTCTTTAAGGTAGTACAAGCTAGATTTGTTGTGGAAATACTCACAGAGTTTGTATGTGTTAACCAGTAGATAAATTGTTTTGCTTCGCATTTTGAACATGATATAGGGTTATTCCCAAGATTCAAAGTCCATGTTGTGTTTCCTAGTGTGTTGAGTATACTGTTGAGGTTATTGATGGAAAGAGAGTTTAAGATTTTTATCCTGTTATATTGAAGATTAAGAACCTTCAATTTGTACAGATATTTTAATGTGAAGGTCACTTGCTCCAGTTCATTATGAGAAAAGTCTATCAGTTCAAGGCCACGATTTTCAGTAAACATTTTATCCGGTATAACTTTAAGTCCATTAAATGATAAGTTAATTATCTTTAGACGAGAAAGTGATTGGAACAGTTGCTGAAACAACAGATGGTTTTCTTTTGCCATTTTATGTAACTTGTTGTTTGACAAGTCAAGCTTTTCAAGATTAGGGAAACATCCTAATATACTAGGATGGAGAAATTCCATTTGGTTTCCAGCTGCATTTATGTGTTTTATAGTAACAATTTTATGTCTGGAGCATTCCATCTTAAGATCTAAATGTTTAACATTATTTTTCTTTATTATCAATTCTTCACTTTTCCATTGAAATGGTACATCAGCTATGTATGTGCCAATTTACAGTATGAATTGATCCTTGATCTGAAATACGGGAAGTCATGTTGACTATTTTAGGATAAAAAAGATAATTCCATGGTTTAGGAAAGTCGGAATATTTCCATGTCTTGTTGACAAATTTTATGGTTGGAATTAACCAAGCTAATTGTACATGACTCATATCTAAGATATTGATATTTTCAACTTTTGCATTTCAGTATCATTATCAGTTATTGTTTTTGATATTCTACAGTTAGATACATTCACAGTTTCCAATTTTTCAATGTAATGCATAACAGCAGTTGTATTTAATTGTATGATTATTGTATCACTTAAATCTAAAGATGTTATTCTTTTATCACTAAGTCCTTCGGCAAACGTTGTGTCCAATTCAATTCCTCCATTGTAGTTATTTATTTTTTGATGCCTTCAAATTTTCTAGACTTGGAAGTTTATTTGATCCTTTAATACTTGCTACAAGTACAGTTTGATTTAAATAAACGCATTTACTCAAGTCTAAGAATTTTAAATTGTCAGTCCAACAAATACATCCGAATCTAGTTCAATCTGTTTCACTACATTGATGTGTAATGCTCGAAGTGATTTTAATCCGATGAAACATTTCTCCATAAAAATGATTTTTGAATTTGTTCAGAATCACTTTTCAGTAACTGAAGTTCAATTACATTTTCCCAGTTTTTAGACATAAAGTATGAACTATTCAATTCAAAAAAATGTGTTTTCTATTTCTATTGTAATATATGTGAATCCAGTTGGAATATCCTTTGGAATATACTTACAATTAAGTGTGCTTGTATCCACTTCATTGCATTGATAGTTTAAAGCACTTACAGGCGACCAGACATAAATATTATTGAAAGGTAACACGAGCAATCCATGTTTTTTTCTCACAATATTTTTACAATTACAATCGGGCGCCTTCTTAAAGAGGGAAAGGAGTAATAAATATACATGCCATTTAGAATATTTCATATTAAAACTGAGAACAAAAAAATCAACAAGGAAAGTTTAGACATTCAATTTTTTACACATGGGCTTTTTTCTTTTTGTTTTGCATTATATGGCCTTTTGATTCCGCACAATTAGTTTTTGTTTCTGCCCGTTTTTTTAAGAAATAATATACCAACAATGAAAAATTTTAAAACTAATGTGTAATTTTTAAAATCATTTGGGTTTGGAATTCGGGGTGTGTGAATTAATTGCGAGGGCTTTTTTAAAGAACATACTCCAATTTGAAAAACAGTCACAAAACACCACACTAACAGTAACAATAGGGGGTTTTCCCGGGTGCCTTCCCGCTGTTTAAAATATTTAAATTTCCCAATTTTTTAAAAATTAATTATATAAGTCAAGATATTTTTTTTCCCTTTAAAATTTAAATAAGTTTGTTCATATTTTTAACAATATATAGAAAAAAAAATTAAAGAAAAATAAAAAAGAAGGGGGTTTTTGGGGGAAATTTTTTCCATTTTATTGACAGTGTATTTCTAATTTGTTTATGTTTTACATACGTGTAATTCAATAACAAAATCCACCCAAACATAAATATAAAAAACCGATTTTGGGGGGCCCCGGTTTTGCTGACTGTTGTAAGGGGGTTTTTAATTTTTTTTTTTTAAAATTTTAGTTTATAAAATTTGAAACTTTTAAATTGACATTATTTTTTATTTTTCGGTGTCCCCTTTAAATTGGGGAATTAATTTTTTAATACTTTAAAAAGACTGACTATTTTAATGGTGATTGACCCAAAAACTGATAATTAAAAAAGTTTAGGATAAATTGTAAAAAAAACTTAAATATAAAAAGACTACCTCAATCTTTTTATCAACAGAGCATTTCGCCTCGTGTGATTTATTAACATAAAATTTGGGAAAAAGAAAAAATGAAATAAAAAACCCTTTTTGACTTTTTCTTTTTTAAACAAAGGGAAAAATTTTTGGGACTTTTTGAAAATAAAATTAAATTAAAAAAATGGTAGAGCTATGAAATTAATTAAGGCAAATTTTTTTTCATTTTTAACCATAATATTTTTTAAAGAATAAAATGTTCAGTGGCAATAAATTCCTCTTTCTAAGAAAAAGGGATAACTCACAAAAGTTTTTTTTTGGCATAAAAATTTTTGAAAGTTACCTCCCCTTTTTAGTTTCTTTGCTGAACTTTAAAATTCAAAAATACGTATATAATTTTCCCTTATAAAATAACCAATCAATGGGGATAAACGTTTTTCCCCCTTCCCTTAATTTTTTTCCAGAATTATCTCAGTATTGAATTTAATAAAATTTTTTGGGGTACCCTTTAGATCATATAAAAACAAAGTTTTTAAATAGAAAAGCTATTGTAAATCGAAATTTTTGACCGGAAATCCATCTTCTTTTCCGTGGGGGCAAACATATCGGGTTTAAAAGATTTCGTTACTTAAATTTTTTTTTTAATTTTTTTAAAAAAAAAGAAAAAAACCACAAAAAACGTTGGTTTAAAATAAAATTTTTCTTTTGGGATTTATGAGCCTTCAAAGGGTAAAACGATATCCTAAAAACCCTTGGAAAAAATTTTAAATGAAAATTGATTTTTGTTGGAATAAAAACAAATAAAAATTTGTACAAATGTGTTGGTCTAAAAAAACATTCGGGACAGGGGGGGTTTAAATAAAAATTTTTTTAAAAAAAATAAACTTTAAAATTGTCTACGCAACAAATAAGGGTTTAAAAAAAGTTTAAAATAGAAAAAAGAAAGAAAATATTTCCCTTTTTTAAAAAACATTTTAAAAGGTCTTTTCTATTCGGTGCCCTTTATTTTCCATTTAGAATGCGCCCGTGCTTCAAAGGGTTCGACACACGAGATGCGGAGTGTAATTCCGGAAAATTTGCGAAGCAAATCTCGAAAAAAGGGAAAAGCGGCAGTGCGAAATGCAAGGGGACGCTTGAACTGTCCCCTTTAAAAAAAGGTCACGGAAAAAAGGGCCCTTTTAATAAATGTCGCTTTGCGTTGTCGGGGCTTTGCTTGAAATTTTCGACACCGCTTCGCATTGCTCGATGTCACTTCGCATTGCCCTGTTGGGCCACATTTGACTTGACGGACCGGGCCATTTAAAAGGGACGAAAAAGGACACCGAAATCTAAATCAAAATCGGTTCCTCAATTTCTAGAGCGTTGGACTGTGGGGAAAAGTCTGGTGCCAAAAGTCACTTTTGTTCTGATTGATCATGTGATTTTTTTGGTTTAAAAAGTATTTATTTCATATAATAAAATATATACAAATTTTTATAAACAACCAAATTTTATAAAAAGGATTGAAAAAAGGGAAATCGACTTATTTTAGATTCCCTTTTTGGGAAATTGAAAAAAAAAGCAAATTATAAAGTAACAAAAACTACAAATACATTGTTACAAATGAAAAAATTTTCTAATTAGGGCCTAGGGAAAAAAATGAGATTTAAATAATGGAAAATACAAAAAACGCGAAAAAAATGGGGAATTAAAATAATGTCGATTTTTTTTTATAAAGGGGGGTTTGGAAGGAAAAAAAATTCGATCTTAAATCTCAAAAAATGTTTTTTTACTTTTTTAATAAAAAATCAATAATTTTTAGTAAAAAAGAAACCCTATTAGAAAAGGGTGTTTTTGAAATAAAAGAAGAGATGTGGCCCCTTGTTTTTTAAAGAGATGTAGGGCAGTTTTGGGACAGGGAAAAGTTTGAGTAAAAAAGAAAAGGGGAATTTTTTTTTTTGTGTCAAAATAAAAAATTTTTTAAATTTTTTTGGTTTAAGGTAAAATAGTATTTACATCCCGGATATAAGAGCTAGTATTTATTTTATTGGGTTTCAAAAAGAGACAAAATATAAATCATGATAATTAGTTAAGGGGAAATTTAAAAAATGTTTTAATTATGAAAGGGACGTGATAAACGTTGGTAAGGCACCAGTTAAAATTGTTTTTTTGAATTTTAAAAAGTTGGGGAAAAAACCACTTTTGTGCTAGAGATATATTCTGTACAAGATCAAAAAATTTTTTGGGATTGTTTCATCGCTTGGGGGAGTCATAGTGCGGTGGAAAAAATATTAAATTGTTTAAAAATAGAGTTTTAAAACCCCGTTTTTGGGAAAGATTTGATGTGGCCCAATTAGTGGTCCAGTTTATGATCGAGCTGCTTCCCAAATGTATCTGTTTCCCAAATTTATGTTCCTCTTTTTGGGGTCAAATTCCCCTAACGACGTCTGCCCAATACTTCCTAATATTGGGCCCACTAAAAAGGGGAAATAAAAAAGTCCCCTTGGGACTTTTTTGTCTAGGGGAAAATTTTAAATTTTCCGGGGTAAAATTGATTTTGGCCAAACTTTGGGGTTTAATATTGAAATGGGGTTCACACAGGGCCCGTCGTTGGGTAACGTAACCCAAAATGTTTATGGGATTATACTTCAAAAGTTTGGGAAAAATATTCATAAAAAAAGGTGGATTTATTATGTGTCGGGTTTTTTTTAGTTATAAGAATAGTTTGTTTTTCTCGGATTGAACTTGACAAGCCAAATATCTGCCCAATTAATTTTTTTTGTTTAAAGGTTTTTGGGGTTTTATGAAATTTTAGCAGGGTGATAGGGTTTTTTAACGGGTTAAGATTTTGAGAGATGTGTAAACACAAACCCTCTAAAGATTGATTTTTATGTCCCAAAAAAGTCATTGATATAGACATAAAAAAGAGGTCCAATATTGAGCCTTGAGGAAACAAGGGTTTATATTAAAATAAGTCCCGAGGGAATCCAAAAGTTTCAATCGTTGTTGTGATAGAAAAATAGTTTTGAACCCTTCAAGAAGGGTTTTTCAGATAAAAATGTTTTAAAGGGGCAATTTATTATTTTGGGCCCTTTTGGGGGGGCCCGACCCGATCAAAAGCTTTTTTAAAAATCACAAAAACCCCCTTTAACTTTTTGCCTTCATCAAGAGCTTGACAGAAAAAATGATAAATTGAAATGAGTTGAAATTTTAAAATAGAATTTTGGCAACAAAACCAGAAATGGAGTGAAGTAAAAGTGGGTTTTTTAAGAAAAAAAGTTTTTAAAAATGGGTTTTGAAATTTTTTTTTTCCCTTTTTTTTAAAGGGGGCTAAGAGTGGGGATTGATCTATAATTTTGAAAAAATTTAAGGGCTGGGGAAAAATTTATTAAATAGGGGAGGAAAATTGGGTTAAGGGAAGTTTTGAGAGAGTTCTTTTAGGATTTTAAATTTTTTATGAGGTCTAGAAACCACCGCTTTTTACGATTAAATGATTTTAAATATTTTATGCGGGCTTTTTAGTGTTGTTATATTTTTGTTTTTTTAGTGGGTTTGAACAAATTTTCGTTATTTCTGGAAATTGTTTGTTGGGTTAAACAGAAGTTCAGTTTTGGGGGGATTGGAAGACAGTTAAATTTAAAAGGGATTGGTTTGTCAAAGTTTGTTTTTGGGTTTTTTTGGGCGTTGTCATTGAAAAGTTTTTTTTTGGTTTTCTATTTTTTGTGTTTTGTTTTTGAATTGTTTCAAATATTTTCCCAAAAATCTGAAAAATGTAGGTTGTTTTATTTTAACCTTTTAGAAACTTGTTTTTGTGACTGGTCGTGCATTTTCTAAAAAAGTTTTTGTTGTTTTAAATTTTTTAAATGCTTATAAAAAACCTCAATGAAAGTGTATTTTTTTGAAATTTTTAAAAATTTTTTTTAAAAGCCCTTTTGTGCTTTCTGATGATTTTTTTTTTTCAAATTTTGCATCCAGGGGGGATCGGGTTTTTTCAGATTGGGAACTCTTTTGGTTATTTAATTTTTAGGAAATTTTTTCCCTTTAGTAAGTGTTAAAAGAGTAGTTTCGATGTAATATTAAGTTTATATTGATTGATATCGTTTCTTTTTAAAGGGGTTCCGTCGAAGGTTGATACTTTTTTGTCTAAGATTATTTTAATTTCCCCTTTTTGAAATTTCCTATTTCCCTTTTTAAAAAATATTAAACTTATTTTAGTAAAACCCAAAACAAAAGAAATAGGACAGTGGGGATTGTATGTTTTATCTAGGGAAAGGGGTTTCCCCAAATCCAAAAAAACGGGAACAGATTTTAGTGGGGGAAAGGGGAAAGAGTCTAGGATGATTTGATGATTCGGGGAAAGTGAGTTGGGTTTAGTTATCAGCTTTGGAAAAAGGTGTTTTTCCAGAAATGTTATCATCTTCCTTTTTTAGATGAAGTTTTTTGTTTTATAAAGGGTTAAAAATCACCTGAAACCCAAAATCTATATTAGTATCTTTTTCCAATCCAATTGAAATTTTTCTATAATTGGGGGAGAATTTGGGGGGGGGTTCGGGGGACGATAGAATGTAAACCCCCGGGGAATTTTTTTTTGCTGAAGTTTATAATTTAAATCCAAATAATTCGGATATTTTTTCGAGATGAATCTTTTATTACATTTTACTTTTTTAAAAGCTTTTTTCAAGAATTCCCCATAATTAATTTTAGTGATTCTGTCTTTTTGTGGGGGTGAAAGAATAGTTTTTTAAAATGTATAGTTGAAATGTCCAAAGTCTGGGTTAACCCTGTTTTAGTAAAAAACTAAATGTCCCAAAATTAGTAGCTCAGTAAAGGTGAAATTTCCCCTTTTGTAGATTGTTAGTTTTAAAATACAATTTTTTTCTTATAGAAATTAAAAGGGAAACAAAATTTCATAAGGATGATATGGTAAAATTATTTTTTTTAAAATAAATATTTTTTTTCTGAAAAAAGGGCCTTCTAAATCCCCGGGTTTATTAAAAAATGGCCCAAATTTGGGGAGGGTGGTCTACCCCTTAAAATTTTCACATTTTGGGTTTTTTTTTTCCCTGATGGGATTTATTTTAAAGAAGGGGAATTTGCGTAGGGAAATTATTTTTGCCTAATAATTTTTTTTAGTTATGATATTTTTTCATGCGCCCTTTAGATATACGGGGAATCCGGGCCAAA